>NW_026855201.1:0-35033 GCF_026571515.1 Ruditapes philippinarum | reverse complement strand
GAATATGGAAAATCAACTCAGTTTTCAATTTAAAAGATGTATTTATTGTTGATTTTGAAAAAAATACAAAAACAAATTTCTTGTTAACATAGTCATGTACGAAGAAAAGATGTAACAAAATGTTTGTAATCTTTTCCTGTGCTACTATTTTTCTTCCTGCACGAAAACAGGATAAAATTTCCAAATCAGTCGATTTTCACAACCCTTTCCGATTTATAAGTGCTTTATAATATGCACTTACCTTCTTCTAATAGTATTCCGATAAGAAGTATTTCGCACCCCTTTAAGTTAGTTTTTATGTCGTTCCCCTTTTCAAAATATTTATAGAATAAATAATTCATGTTTTCCTGATAAAACGCAAAGTTTTTTTGAAAATTTAAAGGTATATGTGTTATTTTTTTAAAAATAAAGAATGCTTTTTTTCACTCGTTTTTAAAAGTTAAAAAAATAAGACTTTTCCCTTTTTGGTAAAGGGCCATTTGAGGGTCAAAAATGATACTTTTTTGTTTTGTTTTATAAATATTGATTGTGTAAAGGTAACCTTTAAAAAGTCTTATCTTCAAATTATAATATTAAAACGGACGGTTAGTGATTTAAAAATTTAAAAAAGTTGTCACAAAGAAAAATTTTATCAAACAAGGTTTTTATTTTTTTTAAATTGGTCAATGTTACAAAGCCTTTTAACCCTTCCTACAAAAAAAAGGGATTAATAATTTGGTTATCACCTTAATTTTTAATTAATTGCATAATTTAATTTGAGGTCTTATGGCGCTTTTAATTTAATATTTATTTATTTATTTTATTTATTATTCATTCATTTTATTTATTTATTTTTTTTTATTTATTTATTTATTTATTTATTTATTTATTTTTTATTTATTTATTTATTTATTTATTTTATTTATTTTATTTATTATTTATTTATTCACTCATTCATTTAATTATTTATTCTTCTTTCTTCATTTATTTGATTTCGAAAATTGTATTAAAAAATTTGGTTATGACTTGATTTTTTAATTCCATTGAAGATAATTTTCAATTTCTTTATAAAAGAACATTACTTTATACTTCGTTACCCATGTCTAAAATTATAATTTTGTTGTTAAGATGAATAGCTGTCCAATAAAAGGACCAGTGTTTTTTAAACTAAACGTACCGTTCTGTTATCAACATTAAAAACGGAAAACTTATTGCTTCTTTTGCGTTGTTTTCAAGCTGAAACTAATATAATATCGTTTAAAACTTGATGCTATCAAACCCCATTGAAGAAAATCTACTGACAAAAATCCACTGCAAAACCCTACTAAAAAATCCATCGTATAGCGATATGATTATTCATTCTGTGAAATAACAACTGATATTTACCACTGGACTTTACTTCTGGAGTCACTAATTTTGATTAATGAATAAAATTAGGATCTTACGGAAATACATTGTATAAATTACAAAAACTGTTATATAACGACGATTTTCTGTTGTCTTGTACCTGTTGTTTTCTTGTTGTTCTTCTTTCTTTTTCTTTTTTCTTTTCTTCTTTTTCCAAATTGTTTTCATAAACTTGAAACAGAGTGCTTCAAATGACCTTTAAAGATCAATACGTTAAATATTCTGTAAAAATTGCAAGGAGTAAGAAAGACTATTCGCAGACTCGAGTCGTTTATTCTCTTCTCTTTGGTTTCTTTTATTATTTTAATGTTTTATTTATTTATTCAATTTATTTATTTATTTATTTATTTATTTATTTCATTTTATTTCATTTTATTTCATTTTATTTTATTTTATTTATTTTTGTTGTTATTTTTTCTTTCTTTATTATATTGGGAGGGGGGTTCTTCCGATTTTGATCTAGTATACTTTCAGATTGTTTCATATTACACTGTCCACCTTAAACTTTAAGAAGTCAAAATCCTTAATACAATGTATAAATATTGATAGATTTAAACAGCACATTCACAATAAGGTCGTGTACCCGTGAACTACTAATCTCACCATTTGAAGAATTGTTCAATATCTAATAGCATTTTATAGTTATTACTTTTATAGATTTTTAACTAAATTAAATACTATAGTGACGTCAGTAGGAAAATAACTATATTTATATAATTATCTATATAATCTACTTAAAATACACAAAAGATGTACATAGAATTGTATTGATGACGTATACATAATTATAATACAGTGTAAAAATATGTTACGTCAGATATTCCTCTTATTTGGCTTAATATAATAGGATGAAGTTAAAAACAAATGTAAACTTGCAATGTAGTTTTTTATTGATGCTGTTGCTGTTTTTTTTTTATTAATTTGTTTATTTTCATTATTATTATTTACCGTATAAGTGTTTTTTTCTGCGGTGACTTTATTTCTGCGTTTTCTGCAGTCAGTTTCAGCACCGCAGAAATAAAAACCGCAGAATATTTCTCCGCTAATTTTACATATTTTGACCTCTATTTGGTCATTTATGCGGATTGTCGGCGTTCTTTGCAGTGTGTAAATTAATGTCTTTTATTCATTTTACAAACTTTTCTTTTCATGAAAATTAGCATGAATCTTGAGGCATGCTGCTTTAACATTCGGTAAAACTCTCTAATAATTCTATCTTATTGTCAGCTTATAATAAAGTTTTTGATAGAGCTGTTATCCCATTTATATATTATTTTTAATACATATGTATTAAACAGAAAATACTTTACCCAAGATCGTCTGTTTACTATGTTTAACTTTTATGATTTGTTAATTAAGATTTCAACTGAAAAGGGATCTCAGTATTGTAAAAAAAATATCGGAACAAGGGCTTAATACAATATTGTGTAAGCGTCAAGTACGTAGATTTTAAGAGAATGTTAAGCAACAATCAATGTCTCTACTGTGTTAAATATGTTACGAGGGATAAACGCTAAAACACTATGACTCTACAGAAGATACAAACGCAACACTTTAAGCCCTTTTAAGAAGAAATAAACATAAATTCAACACTGTGAACACGTAAGAAGAAATAAACGCAACACTGTGTAGCCAGTAACTGCGTAAGAAGAAATAAGCGTAAATATTTTAGCCATTAAGTACATAAGAAAAGATAAACGCAACACTGTGTAGCCGGTAACTACATAACAAGAAATAAACGTAAATCTTTTAGCTACTGTGTACCCATTAAGTACAAAAGAAAAGATAAACGCAACACTGTTTACCCATTAAGTACATAAGAAAAGATAAACGCAATACTGTTTACCCATTAAGTACATAGGAAAAGATAAACGCAATACTGTTTTCCAATTAAGTACATAAGAAAAGATAAACGCAACACTGTTTACCCATTAAGTACATAAGAAAAGATAAACGCAACACTGTTTAGCCATTAAGTACTATAGAAAAGATAAACGCAACACTGTTTAGCCATTAAGTACTATAGAAAAGATAAAAGCAACACTGTTTAGCCATTTAGTACTATAGAAAAGATAACGCAAAACTGATTAGCCATTAAGTACTATAGAAAAGATAAACGCAACACTGTAGAGCCATTAAGTACTTTTAAGGAAAGATAAATACCAGGAGGACATTGCACAAAACGAACATTGAATTATCTAAACGAAACACTGGTTAGTCCTGAACTATTTAATAATACTTTAAGAAAGTCATGTCGTCACTCAAAGAACCCGGCATATAATTTGGTACATTCGGTTTGCAACAAACCTGAAATAAACGATAATCGTGTCACGTGAAAATTCCGTTAGTAACAAATTATTTGCGCGTGGGTCCATCGTTCATAGAACATTAAATGGTGTTTAAGGCTAAATAACACTGAATACCTACCTTTAAATTCTGTTGCACTCTGGATGTAAAACAACCTCCCTTAAAACTCCCCTTTGTCCCCACTTTCCATGGTAAATACTCAGACTTTACAGTCAAAGAAGAATCTGTCCATTTATTTAAAATCATCACATTTCTTCAATTTCATATTAGAATGAATACGTGAAAAAGTACGAACATGTTTCCGTTTACATTACCAGTATTTATCAAATAACTACAAATTTTCTATAGTTCTGAAAATGAGATAATGAGATTTATTAAAAAATTTGAATAAAATTTTTTAGGATTCGCCGCGTTTTTGGGCAGATGGGTTTTTTAATGTATCGTGATATCTTGTATTTAGAATGATTTTGACTTTTATTGCAGCATTCCCTGCACGTGCAAGAATCAATGAGCCGCGATGACAAAACCAAAATGTGGTTTGCGACCACATGGATCGACCCGCCTGCGCTTCCCCGCAGCTGTCAGGGATCCTCTTTGCTTCAGTTTCTTACCTGTTAAAAGGGTTTGTAAGCGAACAGCAAGGATCCTGATCAGACTGCGCGGACGCGCAGGCTGGTCTGGATCCATGCTGGTTGCAAACGCACTACGTTGGTTTTGTCATGGCACGGCTCATTAATTACCATAATCACTGTTCGTGTATTGCTTAGATGCATGTAAGATTATGTAGAAAATACATAGGACAATTCGAGAAAAAGTATCCGAGGAATAATATTTGGATAAATGATAAATATACAAACTGTGAAGTAGTGTTAGGAAATGTACGCTGACACGCTGACATTGTTTTATTATAAATTCTCTAAAGATACGATGAATTAAACATGTTTATATGTATTTACATCGACGGTTTGATTTTGAAAACTCGCGGATCAAAACTTTCGGGCGTCTGCTTGTAGTCGTGAAAACTAGTGACAAATAGATATAAATAGATAAGCAGTAGAAATATATAATAGAAACTCAATGTACGAATGGATCACCTTATAAATGTGTTGTAACAATTCATTAATCTTGTCTTAACAGCCATAGATTGATGCAAAGCTCGCTCATTGTTTATCAAAGTTTATCGGCCGTGAGTCAGTACTATTTATGCGCAGGAAATTCCTTCTTAATCACCCAAAATGCTCCTTCAAACAATGAGCACTATCAGAATGTACCATAATACACACAATATACGAAACAATATTTCTTTTTCGAAACATATAAACAGTGTTTTCAGCTATAATCATCCGAAAGTTGGAACTAAATTCACTAACGGTTGAGCAGCGTAAGTTCTTGACCACTTTGGACTACAAGACAATTCTATTGGCTAATTCGGACACACCTTTTCTTAGAAAATCTATAAAAGGCGCAAAGAGACCATTCAGTCGTCGGCAATCACTCCGTAAACACGGACATGGTTTTTAAACATTAACTGAGGAAACACCCAGTAAATCCGTAAGTTTCAAGTCGTAAGTTCTCGTCCGCAAGTTTGGTAACCATCTATGATCTTGGAAACAGTCGCTAGTCTAAACTCCGTATATATAACGGTCGCGAGTCTGTACTGACGACGAGTCGCTAGTTTTGAAACTCACGACTATCCGATAAAAGATAACCTTATGTTTATAATGTATTGTTGAACAGAACAAAGCTAGTTTATGTGTCGCTACTCACGACCTGTCGTTAGATCGTAATCTGAGACTTAACTTTAATGTTAAACAGTAATAATATATAGGATAGCTGAACACTCGGGAACTACGATGACTGACACCTAGAACATAACCCCTCCTCAGAAATAATAATAAAGAATCTAACAATTAAATAAACCAGTATATATGTGTTGTTCAATAAATGTTCATGTTTGCATAGTGTATTTATCTGATTTGCATCTATAAATAAATGCATTTTGGTATTTGAAATCTATCTTTGCTATTTCTTATGGATTCTGATCATTGTCGGTAGTTCATCCTGATATAAATGCCGTGCCGTCCCGTACTACTACCGCACACATACCGTTACTCTAATAGTATTGATTACAGTAAAACACTGGCGGGATTATTTTAATCATAAGTCGATGCGCCGTTCTTGACCAATTTAATGTAGTAAATGCTTACTAATAATTTCTAACAAATTTTGTGTTTGAAATTATCATTTCTGTTATTAAAACTGTCGATTTACTAGACTGATAAAGTTTAAACGATTTACTTAAGCAAATGTGTTACGAGTCATTTGAAATATTGCAGTTCTATCGGACAAAAAATAATTTCAAAAACAATAAATTTCCTTATATCAATACAGGTATTCGGGGCCTCGTCTCCATTATCTCTAAGGAATGGACAGATATTCTGCATTTCTCCCTTACATACTGCTTGCCGCTCGAAAAATGATCACGCAACCCAATGACACAATTTTTTGAGCGATGTAATAACAGCAATTATAAAAGTAGATACGATACAATTTTTTGTGAATGCAATATGTTCCGGGTGTATCACGCCCCTTATATCCTCGTTTTCTTTTCCAGATTCCAAAAGGTTCACATTGAATCCATATCACACCCCATACAGCCTCATTTTCATTTCTAGAGTCCAAAAATTTCATATTAAATCTATATCGCACCCCATCTCGCATCGTTTTTTGCGTTTGTGTGTGTGTGTTTTGTGTTTTTTCCCTTCTTTTTTTATTGAGAGTCCAAAATTCAATATCTCCAATATCAAATTCTTGTTGTAATAAAGTAACAATGTTATGTCAAAAAAGAAAGAGGCCGTTAAACAAGGTTGAGAACAATACTGATTCTATTGGACTCGTAAACAGCTGTTTAACCATTATTAGACACGACTAGCACCTCGGCAATTTTATTTCTTGTTTTGACAGTTGTGCGCTCAGTATATTGTACTAAACATTGTGTCCCAGCAGCTACAATGTACCAAGACGATTGAAAGGTACAAGTTCCTGGTACATGAAGAGCTTCGCTCAGTAAATATAATCATAATTATTCAAAAGGAAGCAGAAGGAAGTCATGAACTTATACTTTCCGCCCAGAACTTTACTAGATTCTCAAATAAAAAAGTCCCTGGATTATATGCCTAATTGAATGTCATGCGACTTGCGATCAATTCCTCGTTTATTAAAGGCGTCTTGATGTTGTGTCCACTAGTGAAAGTGAGACAGAAACGAGCGGGTAGATATTCTAATTTATGATCTAACTTTTTTAATAGTTTGTGTTTAACAGTATTTGTATAATTTGTGAAAGATCAAGGTGAAGATCATGCATAGATCCCTTCACGACCCTAGCCTGTCTAATTCAAATTATCAGATTAGTAGATTATAACTGGGACAAAAGATATTTTAACTCCGAGATTATAATAAGAATTTCAACACAACGAATTTGTCATAAAAGAGCATTTGTCAATGTTTGTGTATAATCAACAAATAAATGAAAGGTCAGAGTAAGGATCTGTCAATAAAATCAGGGATTTTGTACAATATTTCTGACAGAGTGTAAGTAATTCATAAGTAAATACACGATAAAGGAATCAAAATTTTTATTGCAATACTAGACTGTTTCATGCCGATAGCAGTCACCAGGTACAAATGGTGTTGGTTCAGTAAGGGGGAATAACTTTTACCCGATTTTCAATAAAGGGAGGCTACTTTTGAAAAAAATATCTATCCACACACCAAGTCAAAAGTATTTGCTTAAATGTTGGCAGGCTGTTACAAATTTTACATGTTTTATATTTCAAATTTACATGTACTAATATATATCTCCATGACAACAAGAACAACAACAACAACAACTTGTTATACCTATATATTTTTTTATATTTTAATTGGGAAACAATATAACAGCTTCAGACCGGGATACTATTCATACAGATCACGTGCCTAATAAAGATGTTTAACCATGAAGGACAAAATAGAACAGAATAAAACTGAACATAACATAACACAATGAAAACTTATACAAAGTACATGTCTTACAATATAAAAATACAAAGTAAAATGGCATATACAATTTACTGTTATCATGGTAATATTTTTCAAGCAAAAATATTAAGTTTTATAACCGTATAATAATCGGACATTTTTCTTGCATATTAGACAGGATTATCTACTGTTTACACTGTGCTAGAATAATAATATCTGTCATATGTTGCAGTTCGGACCGGAATATCCGTCCCAAGGGGACCCGCACATTGGGCAGTAACGAGGCTTGCAGAGTTACAGCCCATGGGCAGGTTCCTGAGGGACGGATATTCTGATTTGAATCACAAACATTTGTCAGATATTTTTTCTGGCATATTATACGATATTTTTTCATATCTAAAATGGATTATCTCAATAAGATATTTGTTCATGGAAATTAAAGTAATTTCATCCATAACTATTACAATAGTGTATTAATTTATAACTTAGATAACAGCGGCAAAATGATGTCATCCTACGCACATAGTTCCCTTCTAAAATGCATCGAAATGACGTCATTTTAACGCGGTTCATTCATAAAATGTGCTAAAATGATGTTGTTGTATGGCATGCGACTCATCTGGCATTCCCTATGCCAGATGAAATATCGGGCAAGGGTAAAACTCACAGAAACGCCAGGCTGTTATGCAAGAAATCCCTGTCTTACATCCAACATGTAAAACAAGTCATGTGCTTTAACGATGTCATTCCCGTGCACCTTTTATGATTGCATTGTGGTCTTAGAATGACGTCATTTAGTTGTTATGAATGAAGTTGTAAATTTCTCCACTACTATTAGTATAAGTAAAAAGTGCTAAATTAAAATATTAGTTTTTGTACTTTCTTTCTGGCATATGATTAATATGTAGTATACAAGAAAAAGAATCAAACACCAGCTGCCATTACAGACAGAAACATCTACCTCTTGGGTGACTGTTTAGCGGAAACTTGGCCGAGCCTAATTACCAATATAAACAGTTTCCTTCCTGCGTTTTTTCCGGTCTGTACCTGCAGCCGGTGTAAGATTCTTATAATATATTACCAAAATGTATTTTCATATAATGGTATAGGTTAGAGATGTAGAATCCAACAATTAGATTATGGTACAAGTTTTCATTTACAAAATAAGCTATTGGTCTACCTATCAGATAAAATGCCATTTCAGTTGCAGATTGAAATATGTTAACATATAATTTACTAGAATTAATTATTATATACAATGTACAGTAATTGATGGTTTGATTTCAATAGATTTTTTGATATACATGTATTCTTTCCTTACTTTGGCACAGAGCTATATTTAAATGTATTATAAGTCTCTGATTTGTTCATGCATTTGTTTTGAAGGTAGAAAGATTAAGTTCAATGGATTTAAACACAATGATGGCCGATCATAGAAATTTGTTTAAATTTGATTACTTTCTAATGACAAATATAGCATGATTTTTTTTAACTAGAACTCCGCGAGTCGGATGTGTCGCCTTGTGAACAATATAGTTTAGGAGAAATGGCCAGGACAAAAATGAAATACGAAAACTAACAAAGGGCAATAGCTCAAAAAATAATAAGTGCAGAGCAGCAGTTTCTATGCATTGCACTTCTTATCAATTAGATCTATCATTCTATGAAGTTTCAAGTCCATATCTTTTATAATTTATGAGTAATGGCCTGGACAAAAATAAAATATAAAAATATATAAAGGGTAATAACTCAAAAAAAGAAATGCAGAGTACCGGTTCTTGTACACTGCACTTTTTCTTAATGAGATCTATCATCCTAAAAAGTTTCATGTCTATAGCTTTCATACTTGAGGAGAAATGACCTGGTTTAAATAAAGTATGAAAATTAACAAAGGGCAATAACTCAAAAAATAAGAAATGCAGAGTACCGGTTCTTGTGCACTGTACTTCTTCTTAATGAGATCTATCATCATATGAAGTTTCAAGTCCATAGCTTATATACTTTCGGAGAAATGGTCCGGACAAAAATAAAGTATAAAACTTAACAAAGGGCAACAACTCAAAAAATAAGAAATGCTGAGTACCTGTTCCTGTGCACTGCACTTCTTCTTAATGAGATCTATCATTCTATCAAGTTTCAAGTCCATAGCTGTTATACATTAGGAGAAATGGCCCGGACAAAAATAAAGAATGAAAATTAACAAAGGGAAATAACTCAAAAATTAGGAAATGCAGAGTACCGATTCTTGTGCACTGCACTTCTTCTTAATGAGAGCTATCATCATATGAAGTGTCATGTCCATAGCTTTTATAGTTGAAGTGAAATGGTCTGGACAAAATTAAAGTATGAAAATTTACAAAAGGCAATAACTCAAAAATTAAAAAGTGCAGAGTACCGGTCCTTGTGCACTGCACTTCGTGTTATTGAAAGAAGCATGCATACCAAGTTTGAAGTCAATCCAACTTAAAGTGACTGAGTTATGCTCTGGACAAGCTTTAGGGGACGCCGACAACGACGCAGACGCCGACACCGCCGACAAAAGTAATCCCTACATGTTGCCTTGAAAAGGCAATGGTATTCATACTCTATATCTATAGTGACACTAAGTGTGCAATATTTTTCACTGTATCATATCAAGTTAAAGCAGGGTTAGGGTTAGGGTTAGGGTTAGGGTTAGGGTTAGGGTAAGAGCTGAATGGCGTGGATGCCCAAATGGGCATTCGAATGATGCCCAAAATGAATTTGATTGGTCAATATTATCACATGGTAACAATGTGCTATTTATAGAATATGCTTTATATAGAATGCATTATATTATATATAAAATATGCCATATTATTCTCGCTCTCCTGAACAGACGGACGGACGGATGTTTAATATTTTTGTTGTATATTTTAGAGGAGACTCTTGCGTACAATATGTGATATCATTTATAAAAGTATCTTTATTAATAATGTCATAATTAATAATTGAAAATGACGTAAGACAGCAATTTTCATATAAGAATGTGTTTAATATATCATTGTTGTGAGTTCCTTTAAATCCTTACTGAGACTTCCGTAATTGACTGAAATACTTTAAAATGGTCTACTTTTGTCGCCACGATGTGTACCTATATAACCCTGCATGTTATGTGTATATATGTATTCTCTGGGACTCGAACCGGGTTGCAAACCCTTTAGTAATATGTTAAAAAGTGGAAAAGTACAACTTAAAAAGCAGACAAGTCACATTCAAAGACTTGCTGAGAGCCCTGTAGTCGTCGCAGACACCTGAAAATAGTCTCAAATTGTAGCCAAGATCCGTGCGTACACGGCGCTATATAATAATGATATACTTGTAGCCTATGGGACTCGGACCGATTAAAAAACCTTTTAATAATGATAAAAATAACGGCTAAATACAAGTTCGAACCCGGACAAGTCACCTTCAAGGACTTGCTGAGACCCCTGTCGACGTCCTAGATACATGAAAGTGGTCTCATTTTGTTGCCAGGATCTGCACCTTGACAACCCTGCATGTTATGTGTATATATCTATTCTCTGGGACTCGAACCGGGTTGCAAACCCTTTAGTAATCTGTGAAAAAATGAAAAAGTACAACTTGAAAAGCAGAAAAGTGACATTTAAACACTTGCAGAGAGCCCTGTAGTCGTCCCAGACACATGAAAATAGTCTCAAATTGTAGCCAGGATCCGTGCCTACACGGCAGTATATAATAATAATATATATGTAGCCTAATGGGGCTCGGACCTATGTAAAACCTATTAATAATGACGAAAATAACGGTCAAATACAAGTTCGAACCCGTACAAGTGACCTTCAAACACTTGCTGAAAGCCCTGTAGTCGTCCCAGACACCTGAAAATAGTCTCAAATCGTAGCCAGGATCCTTGCCTAAACGGCGGTATATAATAATAATATATATGTAGGCTAATGGGGCTCGGACCGATGAAAAACCTATTAATAATGATGAAAATAACTGATATTTTCTATTACTCTTAACCCCTTACCTTACCTATTACTCCTTACTCATCCTAACCGCGATATTTTCTATTACTCACTCTATTACTCAGTCTATTACTCACTTTGATATTTTCTATTACTCACTTTGATTACCCTCTATTACCTATTACCTATTACCCCTTACTCATCCTAACCGCGATATTTTCTATTACTCACTCTATTACTCAGTCTATTACTCACTTTGATATTTTCTATTACTCACTTTGATTACCCTCTATTACCTATTACCTATTACTCACTCTATTACTCAGTCTATTACTCACTTTGATATTTTCTATTACTCACTTTGATTACCCTCTATTACCTATTACCTATTACCTATTACCCCTTACTCATCCTAACCGCGATATTTTCTATTACTCACTCTATTACTCAGTCTATTACTCACTTTGATATTTTCTATTACTCACTTTGATTACCCTCTATTACCTATTACCTATTACCCCTTACTCATCCTAACCGCGATATTTTCTATTACTCACTCTATTACTCAGTCTATTACTCACTTTGATATTTTCTATTACTCACTTTGATTACCCTCTATTACCTATTACCTATTACCTATTACTCACTCTATTACTCAGTCTATTACTCACTTTGATATTTTCTATTACTCACTTTGATTACCCTCTATTACCTATTACCTATTACTCACTCTATTACTCAGTCTATTACTCACTTTGATATTTTCTATTACTCACTTTGATTACCCTCTATTACCTATTACCTATTACCTATTACCCCTTACTCATCCTAACCGCGATATTTTCTATTACTCACTCTATTACTCAGTCTATTACTCACTTTGATATTTTCTATTACTCACTTTGATTACCCTCTATTACCTATTACCTATTACCTATTACTCACTTTGATATTTTCTATTACTCACTTTGATTACCCTCTATTACCTATTACCTATTACTCTATTACTCACTCACTTTGATATTTTCTATTACTCACTTTGATTACCCTCTATTACCTATTACCTATTACCTATTACCCCTTACTCATCCTAACCGCGATATTTTCTATTACTCACTCTATTACTTAGTCTATTACTCACTTTGATATTTTCTATTACTCACTTTTTTTCAAAAATCTTTTCAACTTTATTAGATTTAAGACTTCGAAAATGGGCCGAGGACAACAATATGTTAAGTGATTTTCAATTTGGATTTCGAAAAGATAAAAGTACCATCGACTGTATTTTTGTTTTAACTTCAATCATAGATAAAGTTATTTCGCATGATAAAAAGAAGCTATATTTAGCATTTGTCGATTTCAGAAAAGCCTTTGATGTAGTTTACAGGAACGGAATCTGGTTTAAATTATTATCTTATGGAGCTTCCACAAAGTTTGTCAATATGTTACAGAAAATATATGAAAGTGTTAAATCTTGTGTACGTGTAAATGGACAGCTAAGTGATTAGGGTTAGGGTTAGGGTTAGGGTTAGGGTTAGGGTTAGGGTTAGGGTAAGACCTGAATGACGATGATGCCCAAATGGGCATTCGAATGATGCCCAAAATGAATTTGATTGGTCAATATTTTCACATGGTAACAATTATTTAAAATAATAAACATTCTACAGACTGTTTGAAACTCTACATATGTGCTCTGTAAAACTTTCTATCGGAATTCAGCAATGATTATTATCTTGACTCTCATATTACTCGAATTTTGTGTTGGTAAATCATATACATTATAAGTGTACGAATAAAAATGATATCCAATTTATAAGAAACATTTCTAAATGACAAAAAAGTAGCAATGATATAATGGTGGTTTACATTATTATTAAATGGTGTGCACACTTGTATAATTCAATATAACAATAGAAAGGGTGAAAAAAAATCCGTTTTTACCAGTCTTCTCTTTTACGATGTAACTGTATCAAAAAGTACTTACCGTTCAAACAAATATATATAACAAAGATTTTCTATACATCGATTATACGCCGTGAGATCCGCAAAGCTTGTTGCAAAAATATTAAGTAAAGTATTTCTTCACCTTCATTTTCTAAATTTCGTCGTAATTCTGGATTTGATGATAATAATGCATTTTTAAACATTTAAATCCTCTGCAGCCTTTAAATATTGAGGGATAATGCCATTTCTCCGTCCAGTGTTGGGTATTATTTATAATACATTAATTAATATGACACACATCGTAGGTTCTAACTTTACTCTGTAAGTGTCAGCGAGCCTAAAACCTACGATGTGTGACGTATCAATTAATGTATTATTTAAGATCTCCAGCACGGCATTATTGTTGGGGCATCCGTGGCCGAGTGGTTAAGGTCGCAGACTTGAGATTTTAGGTCCCTCACCGCTGTAGGTTCGATCCTCACTCTGGTCGAAAGCTTTCATGTGAGGAAGCCATCCAGCTGGCTAACGTTAGGTCGGTGGGTCCACCCAGGTGCCCCTCGTGCCTGAAATAATGCCCGGAGGGGCACCTGGGGTCTTCCTCCACCAATAAAAGCTGGAAAAAATCGACGAAAAATCTCAACGGGACGCTCTAGAATGGCCCGACTTGAGTGTACGGTCGCCCATATGGGCTTTCCGGCGGCGACCTTAAATAAACGCATAAACAATTATTGTTGTGAGTGCACGTCTTTGGTAGTTTACATCTATGTTATGCAGCCTTCATAACCTTACATCCCCCTTTTATCATAGAACATTTAATAGGAGAAGTAAGCGCACTTCCGCGAAAAGCGGCATATGGTCTCAGGTAGACAGCGCGTGTGCCCAAAAGGAGAAAACAATGGATGGGAACTGAATAAAATTGAATTTTGATGGGATTTAAGATTATAAAGGCTGCATATTAACATAAAATAAAAAAAAACTAGAAAGAAGGCAACTTATACTAAGGGTGATTCAACATTATTTAAGTGAGGTATATTGGAACCACCCGACTAGGAAAACAAAACTTAGAAGACTTTAAAGTACCAAACACGTGCACTCACAGCAATACTATTGTGCTGGACGGTCTTCAATGTTCGAATATATATCTTTGATTATATATACGGGAAGACTTTTTACAGCCGCCCGAAACCTCTAAAAATTATGCAAATAATGCCTCTATGGTCAAGAGTGCCCCCGATGATTGGGGGTCACAAAATTAACAAATTAGTGCCAATAATAGTGTCGAAGATAAAATACTTTGTTGAACTTTTAATGTGTATATAATGTATAAATCATAAAGCACGAATATTTTGTTATTTGAAATAAAAACGATATAAATGAATAGAAATATTGATATTTTTATCAACAAAATCAAAATAAAAGCTTTTGCTTTTAATGTGACTATTCAATTATATTCAAACAAATATACTTGTGAAAATTATCGTCGAAAGAAAAGTGGTAGTATAGTGATAGGCTGTATGGTATAAACTAGGGTCAAGAGAGGGTCAAAATGGCTTGAATTATGATAGCAAAACGAGATATTGCCTCAATTAACGCAGTTTCAGTAATTCATCAGAGGAAGATTTGCGAAAAAAATCCACAAGCTTTTGAGAACTTTTATAAATATTTTAAAATATATTTTATAAGATATATCTATATACCAATAAGATTAATGAGTCCTGAATTTTAAAAGTTACTAAACATTCAAAGGATGCATTATGTTTCTTTATTCACATTCAATGAATTTTATCATTTTTAAGAGTACAAACCGCTCGTGTACGGTATTTTAACTATTAAAATGCCAACTTCTCACGTAGGATCGTTGTTTTGCGATATTGTTTGGTGTACATGTAATGAATAACATGCAATATATTGTTGAAACGGAGCATTAGGACTTTTGTAAATATCACGGCGTTTTACAATGATACCAGTCATAGACACTATTGTCAAATACTTTAATCTGACTGTTTCATAATCGTTTTTCATGTACAAATGTTTTTTCTTTCGACCTGGTGTAAATAAGGCATTGATTGTATTTGACCCGAACTTCAACATCGTCTTTTGTACTTACACGTTAATTTAGAAACCATAAATCTGACCGGATGATAAGCAGGTTATTTGAAAAACTACGGGTGTTAGCAAAATGTTCATAATAAAACATATACAGTTCAATGTTGGAATGACATTTAGCACATTATAGCGTGTGAAACATGTAAATATGATAAATGTCTTTATTTTATTGTAGAACGGATGTCAAAATTAGTTAGATATTAAGTTGTATACTGCAGCCTGTAATAACGTGACACCGTACTTACAGACATTTGTGGTGCAATCGTAGAAGAAACTTGAGAATATACCAGGTACAAACTAAATAAACGTTCGATTATTCAGCGTTGAAGTTATAACGGTAGCTAGCACCATGTAAAGTAAACAAACATTATTCATTTAACATAATTCATCAAAAATAGTTGTATTCCAAGGGTCCTTATATCAATCTTAAATTAAAACACTTGCCTAAATATCAAAGGTAAAAACGAATTTTTAGTAATATGTTTATCTTTGAAAAAACGTACATAAAATTCTTGTTTCTAGATTTCTTAGCTTACATTTTGATAAACTATTGGGATAAAACTATCTTATAACAGTAAATAATTAAATTTCAATTTATTATATTATCATTACAAATGTAACTGACTATCAAAATCCTGAAATAATATAAATTGGACATTTATGTTATTTTCATCTCCTGTCAGAGAATAAATAGTGCTTTATATTGACAAAGTACTAATTGAAGAGAAACAAAAACACAATTAGGAATTGTATATTTATAAAGCTTGAATAAATAAATGTTTCACAACAGCTTGTTGCTTTTCCAATAATAATATTGATAAAGAGATCGAGCAACGTGCTTCAAAGGCGGGTATGTAAAAAAAAGATTCATTTTAATTTCTACACATTCAATTATTTTGTAAATGTATGAAGTTAAACTTTTATTGTTTGCATTTTAATAAAAAATCGTAACGATTATTCAATTTTTTTGTATTTCAATTGCTCTAACCTTATTATTATTACAATTTTACATTTATTGCACTATACACAAACAATTTTAAAACTTTAACAAACATAATAACTTTAAGCATGTTATAAGACTTTATAGATTATTTCTAATATATCCATATGATATGTATTGTTAATGTTTGTTTGTCTTGCATATAATGATCCTTTATTGATGTTTTGACTGGTTCCAATTTGTCCGAATAAAAAATAACATTCTCAATCTATTATTAATCCTTGCAATAGATCAAATAAATAAAATTATATCTACTTGAAAACCCCGTTATGCTTAAAATGTATGTCACATGTATTTGTAAGACCTTTATCACACACAAATCAGAGGTAAAAAAATGAATATGTCAGATTGAGTATGTGATACATACACATTTTGTGTCAGTCCTAAAGTGAGTGACAAGTTTCAAAAAAATACATACAGTCATGTGTTTCATTTGTGTCAAGCAATTTGATCGTTTAAAACTTTTGAATAAATGTATGACTTATATTATTTATATTAAAGAAAGCAAAGAATATGATGAGGAAAATGCAATGAAATTGTTCATTTTATTTTTCAGATTTAAGAAGAAAGAAATTTCTAAAGTGGTTTTGACATTAAACAAATCAATAAGATGATACTGGGGTATTAACATATAAAAGGCGTCAAATAAGGAGTAACCATGAAATACGGATAAAAAACAAGTGATGCATCGGAACAAACGCGAACACTTTTTGAAAGTGCAATGAGGACATCTGGCATAATCATTGAAGTTGCTGAAGTGATTTTGATATTCTCAATTCATCATGTTTCAACTACAGATTTTTTTTCAAGGAATTAAACTTATCATTTGATTTTGCTAAAATATAATTCCGGGAAATGTATTAATATGTCTTATCAGTGCTTTGAGTTTTGTGTAATATAGTATTGCGCAATATTACAATATTTGATAAGTATGAATTTCTGAGACATATTGTGCCATAAACTTCTGTTTGTTCATAATCTTTGGTATTAAATACTTAAAGGCACGTCATGCCTCAAAAATGTTGTGCTGTTAGTTTTATTTATGTTTGGTATCTTGTTACCGTTTCATAAAAAATAGTACTCAGTCATTGTCCATATGGAACAATTTTGTGATATATTTTGGGACATATTGTGCCTTCAACCTTTTTACAATTTTGATACTAGCTTTTAAAATCCAATATCTTTCTTTCATAAATATCTTTTCTTTATATGTTTGATATGTTTCAATGTTCAAATTGATTTTTGTTTTTGTTTCTGATTTTCGATATCATTTAGGAAATTAGATATGAGATCAGAATTCTCCATAAATAATTTATTTGTTATTTCTATTACATTCGATGAATGTTCAGTAATACCAACTTTGTCTTTTTTGTGTTTGTTTCAGTAACAATGCATGCAATTTTATGAAAAAAAATGAAACTTTAATCTCTTTCTATGCTATGCATAAATTTTATTGCAAGTTAAATGATTTCTTTTTTTCCTTTGAAAAAAATAATTAAACACAGAAAAACACACAGACAACATGAAAAATGATCTATGAAAACATATCATTGAACATACGTTTGAATATATCTAGGACTAAAATTGTATATATAAACAAAGCAACCTGGTTTAAAACGGCCGAGCATTTTTAAGATACTTTTGTTGTTAGATAAAATTAATAGTTTAGTTTCATTTTCAGTTATGTATCCGTTTTTTTTATTTAATTTTAACTTGTGTTACATAATAGTTATCATAAAGTTAGAAATGTATATCTTATTATATCATTTTTAAAACGCATTTATTCTTTCTAATGAAATACCTGAAGATAGTGTAGAACTTCTCACAATTTGTGTAATAAATCAACTTAACGTTTAACTTTCATTATTTCATCGTAATGCGTAATGAATGGACTATTAGTGCTAGCATTTCTTAGGTCAGGGTATTTATTGACTCCTAGCGAAAATGATTAATGTGAAATCGACTGTCAGTAAAATGGACATTATTTTACAACTAAAGAGATTGTACGATTAGCCTAGAATGAAGGCTTATTAGTTTAGCAACCTCTTTGAGTAAAGATATTTTAGAACATTGAATAATCACTTTTGGAACATACAGTTTTCTGTTAAATGTCTGCATAATCTTGAATATTATTTCAAAATTATTAACAGTTGAAGATGTGTCATATTACCATAAAATCGTATGAAATAAAACGTTGGTTGAGT
This sequence comes from Ruditapes philippinarum, assembly GCF_026571515.1. Taxonomy (NCBI): domain Eukaryota; kingdom Metazoa; phylum Mollusca; class Bivalvia; order Venerida; family Veneridae; genus Ruditapes; species Ruditapes philippinarum. Next base: position 16,116 of record NW_026855201.1, on the reverse strand, counting down.
GAGATCTGTCTTCTTTCTGAACCGGGTTATATAATTATGATATTTACTCATCATTAAAACAATAGATTTTCATGACACAAAAATCACACTATCTCATATATTATTGATAATGATATACCGCATTTTTATTACATTTTAACCATTTGATGTTTTTATTACATTTCAATTCAATTTATATTACATCACTAACATAATTTATCTTATTTTATCTTTATTAATTCATTTTATTTATTTATTTATTATTAATTTATTTATGCATTCATATTTATTCATTTATTTACTTACTAGTATTCATATTGTTATTTATGTATTTACTTATATTTACTTATTTATTCATCCCTTTATTTATTTATTTGTTTATTTATGAATAATTAAAAAAGTAAAAATCTTCCTATCATTAAATTCTTTATTAACTGCTTTACATGTATTTTACGAGTAAATTACCTGTTCATTTTGTAAAAAGTTAGAAAGAAAAGGAGATTATCTTTCAGATATTTGTCACTTCAAATAATTTTTCGATGCCCATACTGTATAAATGGGTAATTTGGAAACACATCCCGGTAAATATTACAATTATATTGTTAGAGCGCAATATGTTTTCTGATATTTATTTTAAGACTTCTAAGTTTAGTTACTGTAGTAAAATGAGAAATATAGTATAACATTATACCATTATACTAAACATAACTGACTGATTTTTTCTCATTGTAATATCATCATTATAATTATTATTATTTGTTTATTTTTGTTATCATTATTATTTTATTTATCTAAATAGATATTATACTTTTGCGCTAGTATTTTTTTTCTAAAAAAGGTGATAATTGATGTTTATAATGATTAAACTTTAGGTAAATGGATAAGTATTTTATATAAATAGATAGCTGATTGACAATAATATGTAACTACTAGCTTAAAAAATTATAATATCAATATCAGTTTTAGATAGCTTTTAACTATTTTCTTCTAATTTTTGTTGTTTACTTACTACATATTTTCATTGTAACAATATGATGTATGATGGAAAATGTTAAATAAAGTAACGAATTGTCACAACAATAAAACAAATGTTTGAGATATCTTATTACTATCCATTTTGTCGTTGATCACATCCTCTTCAATAAAACAGGGGTAAACCATATATCATGCAACATTTTCATCTCAATAAATAACAATCAAAGGCAAAGATCATACTAACGTACGAGGAATGCGATGAAAAATGTATCATGTACATTCATTTAATTGAACAGTATAAGTCCATATGCCTGCACTATACTAATTACGGAGAATGAACTGCATTAATGACAGTATTACTTATCCTTTTAAAAGTAAAAGAAATACATTCTTCTATGTATACGTATATGTGTTCATCAAATAACTCCGAACAACGATTTCCAACATTATCCTTCGAAAAAAAGATAAAGGGATATCATCTGCAAACGGACAGGTACATTGCGTTTGAGGTTTAAAAGATAGGGGAATTATTCTCCTCAGTCTGCCAACACTCTATCTCTCTTTCTGCATGTAAATTTGTTGCTGAAAAAGTGCCTTTCGGTAGACCCCCGGAAAAAGGACATCTGGAATTTCCTTTTTTATTCTGGAACGCATAACCTGTAATTTGCTAATTTTGAATATGTCATATCAAGAAATAGCTACAATTTTGGAGAATTTATCAGATAAATTGGAAAATATATCAACTGTCATAGGTGCACAGACTCAATCAAACCGAGTCTGCAATTCTGATGTAATTTTGTTGTGAATAATGCTTCCGAGGGATCACTTTGTTTCCAGATTTTTTATCAGAAATAGTACAACATTTTGATGGAAATTCTAAATATTTTAATGACTGGATAAAAGCTTTAGAAAAATATGCTGTTTTAAAAAGTTTGGATGATAATAAAATAAAATTAGTCGCATTTCAATCAAGTAAAGGGACTGTAAGTAGTATAGCAATTGGACGAGTCTAGCGCACCACCCTAAAAAAAAAATAAAAAAATTTTATCCCCCGGCGGGACTCGAACCCGCGACCCGGAAAAATAAAAAAATGATATAGAGGCATCTGAAAAAATTATATTCATAAAAAGTAAAATGCAATAATACCTATTACTATACTTCCTACTATTAATGCTGTTTCTTTAATTTCTACATGTACAGGTTCTTCAGGTATTTTATCATTTTTATTCTCAATTTTTGGTTCCGGTATAGATTTCTTTGTTGGTGTTCCTTTAATTTCTGTATGTAGAATTGTTGGAATTGGTTGAATATTAACATCATTATTCAATCCAAGTTTTTGATAATTAGTTGCTACTATAATTTTATTATTATAATTTTGTATTTCTCCAATTCTTAATTCCATATTACTAGGAGACATGTACAAACCAATTCCGTAAACATAATCAACTTTACTTCTGGCATATTTTAACGTGTTTTGATATCTTTTAATTTCACTTGGTAAATCTACAGGGCTATTGATAGCATCTTCAACATTTGCAAGAAACTGTTTTTGTGCATCAAACGCTGTTCCTATACCGAGTATATCCGTTCTAGTTTGAGATTGTGAACCAAGAATAGCCCAGCAATAGGTTCTTATGGATTCGTTAATCCGTTGAACACCTGCTCTCGTAAAACCTTCTGAAGTATCAAGAATAAATGTTGTCCAAACATCCTTAACATCATCTTCTTGTAGAATATAATCAATGTGGACTTTTTTAGGCGGAAGATATTCGCATGATGAAATACCACATTTTCTTCCACCTGGAACTTCTTTTCCGAATGTCATTTTAGAAAAATCTAAATCAGATGATGTGCTGCTAGAAATATGTTTTGAAGAATAATCATGTCTAAAATCAGTTCGTTTCCATGCAGAGTGACTAGTTGTGTGAACTAATCCTAAACCATTTCCACTTTTATACAATTTTTGTCTCCAATCTGAATGAGGGTCTACATTAAACTCTTTACATATTCTTTCGTAAGCACCACGGTCATAACTGTTGTTAAATGCATTCCAACTTTTATCTTGTGGTAGGGCAATAGATAATTCAAATAATATTCTTCTTGCTTGGTAGTAAACGTGAAATAAGAATAGTGAACCGATCAACCCTCCTGCTTTTAAATGGTTGTTAACATCTATACCACAACCTGTAGTAGCACACCATATAGCGAAGTTTAATTGATTTTGCCAAAACGATAACCAGTCTGCATTCCATCTATTAACTATTTCATTTGATGATATTTTTGGTAATAGGTAATTTTCAAATATATTTGGGAAATCCGCATTAAAACTTTTCTTATCTGATGAAATAATAACGGATTGTTTTATTATATTTATAGGTTTTTTAAGATATATTCCTCCTGTATTATAAACTACTTCTTCATTGTATTTGAAATTATGTACTGTCATTTTTATTTATTAAAAAATGTATCAAACAATTTCAAACATTGAAAACACTATAAATTTGCTACAATATATAGATAACAAATGCGGTAATAAGAGAATTGGATTGAAGAGTTTTACTTATACTATAGGTTGGTATAATTTAATTGATGAATATATACAAAAGGATTTTGATAGTCCTAACAAGATTACAAATGGTTATTACAGTTTTCAACAAATAGTAGATATATTTGACAATTATAATATTACATTAACTGTAAATGAAACAAATGGTATTGCCTCTTTAATTACTTCAGATAATTTGAATATAAGTAAAGGTTTAAAACAAATATTAGGGTTTAAAAATAAGAAAAGATTTACTGCTAATGAAACGCACTACGGTGAAAGAACAATAGATTTTGCACCTTATAAACAACTATATGTTCATCTTGAGCAGATAAATAGTTCTTACAATTTCTTTGATGGTGCTCCTAGTAATATTCTTTGTGTTGTTCCCGTTGAAAATAAAGCGTTTGGTGATATCGTTCATACGCATTTTAGTAATCCCGAATACAAACAATTAGCACATGGCGATATTTCGGAATTAAGTATAAGCGTTTGTGATGAGAACGGTCAGAAAATAAACAACAATGGATTTCCAATTAGTTGTGTTTTGGAAATTATATAGTTTTTTTTTTACTTTTTATGAATATAATTATTAGCAGCTGCATACAACATTCCGGCAACAAGAACAACTACAGCCCATAAATGTTCACCAAACCAGGATACAACTTTACCCGCGGAAGAAAGCAACCAAGAAACAATAGAACCGATAATACCAGGCAATGCTTCTGCAGCTTTACCAGCTAGAGTAGCTAACAGTTTACCAAGATTTGATAATTGTTTTTTTATCCAGTCTTTTACACCACTTCCATCTTTTGGAGGAGGCTTAGGTGTTGCAGTTCCACCACCGGTAGTAGGAATAAAAGTCTCAACAATAACACCAATAATCATTCCAAAAGCAGTTAAAACACTAACAATTGTAATTCCTTGTTCTCTAAATAAAGTTTTTATTCTCTCGGCTAATGTAGTGTCTTCTTTTAATACTTTATTTATTGTTTCCTTTATTCTATTTACCTGACTACGTAATTTATCTCTATTAACATCAATCACTTCCAGTCTTGCACTTTTTTCAAACTCCAAATCTCTTATTCGACTACTTATCCTTTCTATTTGAAATTCATCATTATCTGATTTGGCTTGTTCTAATTTACGGTTTTCTTTTTCTATGTCTTTATTTGTTTCAGCTAGCTTAACTAATTCATTTGCAATCTCTTCTTTTACAGTAGTCATCGCTTTGAGGACACCATCCATTTCTCTCTTTGTCATATCTGTTTGTGTTTCTTGTTCGTCAGTAAATGATGTTTCTATTACTTTCACTGCAGTTTCAGCTGCATCAGGTAAATCAATCATTTCTATATTATCGACATCAGGTAGATCATCTTTCCCCTTTTGCAAACTTTCAGCCGCTTGGGCTGTTAATGATTTAGTTTTAGATTTATAAGAAGGTAAGCTTAATAAGTCTCTAATTGCATTTGCTCCACCACTACCAATTCTACTCGCCAAAGAACCCAAGTTTATAAAACTACCACCTTTTTTGGAAGTAATTTGAATATCTTTATCACCAACCTTTAAAAATAGTTTTTTATTATCAGGACCAAGTTCAAAGTTTGAATAATCAATAAATACTGGGTCTAACCCATACTTTTCTTTAATCAACTTGTAATATTCTTTTACTACATATTCTTTCTGTTGTACTATTAATTGTGTTCTTGTATCAACATCATCACCGATATCTTCAATATGAGCACTTTGGTTTTGTATAGTTCTATTAAATTCATCATCCTCATCTACAATTAATTCATTATCCTCATCATAGTCATCTTTATCAAACGCAGAATTATCAAATTCAAATTCGCCTTCATCCATTTTTATTACTTAAAAAATATCCTTAAAAATTTCCCTTTAAAAATGTCGGCTTTTGGAGAAAAATTAAACCCTTACAGAAAATTAAGAGAACCGCGTGGTATAAGAGGAATTCGTCAAAGTGTTGTTATAACTAATAATCCTTCAACTATTGATCAAAATCAACAATTACAGGTGAGATTTCCTAATCTAAGTAGTAATGATGTTATTGTTCCCGGATCAGTCAGATTAGCATTTGAAATTGAACTAAACTCTAAAGATGTAAATGCAACAGTATATCAAAACATAGGAAGATCAATAATTAAGAAAACAACAATTAGAATAAGTGGAAATGAAGTTATGTCCATTGATGATAGCGATATTTACCATTGTTATACCGATTTATGGAAGTCTCCCCCTGAACGTTTAAATATGGCCTATCAAGGTATCGGTAAAAATAATATGTTAAAACATAGGATTGGTGCTGCAGATGCTTCATCAGACAAAGAAGATGAGGCTGTAGCAAAAGCATACAAAAACAGGTTCTGCATCCCACTTGATTTTGAACTATTAGAAACTCATATGCCATTCTACCAAGCTGGTCTCGGTGATAGACTCGAATATGAACTTACTTTTAATGATTATGAAAAAGTTATTAAATCAACAGATGCTACTTCGAGTTATACAATCAAAAACATATGTTTGGAATTCGATATGGTGTCTGACCCAGAACTTGCAAGACAAATAAGACAACAGGTAGATGGTAAAATGGTTATTTTATATGACAGAATACTCAGACACAGAAAAATAACTAAAAATAAATCTGATACGCTTTGGAATATTAATCTAAATGTTCCTGCTAGAAGTATGAAAGGTATTCTAATGTTAATCGAAGACCCGGAAAGAACATCAACTGAAACTTATTACAATCCGAATATAACAAAAGTAGAAATGACAATAGAAGGAGTCCCGAATCAACTATACAGTCAAGGAATGAAATCTTATCAACAGTGGGATGAGATAAATAAATTCTTTGCTTTAAATTCAAAACGAAATAAAGAAACAAGTATGATTGTAAAAGATTTATGTTTCACTAGTACAACATTAGAAAAATATCTAACAAACAATTATGCATTATGGTTAGATTTACGTTCAACGGATGATAACACACTCCATGGTTCCGGAAGAAGAGTAGAGAATGCATCAGAAGGTATTACAATACAAATCTCGAAAGAAGCAGGAGCAGATGAACCATAAATTGTTATTAAAGTCGTCTATAAGCATCAGGTTTACTACTGATATAATGCTCGTCCTTACAAAGAGATATTTTGAACATTTGAGTTTCCTTCATATAAATATCTAATACACTTTAAAAATGTTAACCTTTATATCTATTTACTTATTAACGTGAGTTGTAAGAATGAATCCCAAAATATTTGTAAAAACGTGTTGGAAATTAAAATGGCAAATAGAACGTGCGAGGGTACAACCTGGATTGGCACTTTGGTATAAAAAAAGCCAAATTTGTCACATTAAAACTGTTTGAAAGAGAACACAGGTACTAATAGTTTACTAATAAACGTAATAACAAACAGATTGTTAGCACGTATAATCAAAAGGACATCTTTTCAACAATGAATATTTTCATTGATAATGAAACGTGAAATGAGAATGAAAATGTAAAATAAATGTCAATTTATAACTATAAAGGATTTTTAATATTCCAACACGCATCCTGCTGCCACCAGCTGTATATATTTTCCACGGACTTTATGTTGTCGTTAACATTATTCAGTTTTTCACACAAGTTACAAAATGATGACTGTACCATTTTCTGTTCTTTATATACGCGATAGGTATCTTTACGTTTCAAGAAGTTGATATACTCAGTCTTATTCGCACCTAACTCATTCAGATATTTTGATAATGCGGCTGCATTTTTAAAATTGTCTGCGTTTACATAAGTACCATTGGGCAGAAAACTTGGTATAATCACACCCACCTCGAACCACAAGTATGATGTCCAGTTCAAACCAGTTGTAAACTTTTTCTGTTAAATAATCAATACAAATACGTATTTTCAAAAGCAAGGTAAAACTTGTAACGTGTCCAATTTTCAGTAGAATAATAAGTTTTACGTGCGATCTTATTTTCATTACAACCTCCAAACTGATCTACTTTAATATGTTCTCTCATCTTATCAACATACTTTTCTCTTTTAGACTTTGTTGAGCAGTGACTTACAATCCAAAAAACACCTCCATCCTTTTGTTTATATATAGCCGAGTAATGCTTGTCTAAGTCTTTATTTATATGTAGCTCATTGCTCCTTTTTCGTCCGACGTTATGTAGATAATCGGTATAACTTTGCTCATCATCCGACACAATTGCGCCATAAAGAAATGGTATATCAGAATCTGTTCTATATGTCATGGTCCAGTTAAAATAGTTCACGAACATTTTATTGGAAAGATCCGTCATTTGTATATACAAAGGAGGCTCGTTATTCAAAAACACGAAGACTTGATTAGAGTCTCTATGAGTTGGAAGATGTTTAGGCATTCTGTTACCTTGGATGAGGACTGCATCGGCATCTAATATAGTGCCATTAATTTCTGCCGTCATCCGATGTACATTACAATTAGTGACGGAACACACGCTCATGTCTACCGCGTCTATCTCTTTTGACAGCCTAATCTGACGCGGAAAATAAGCAATAATTTTTATTTGATCATTCACTATGATGCGATTTGTCTGACTGTCCTTCCCTATATTCGAAGTTCTGAAATTCTTTAAAGTACGTGTATCATTTATGTTATCTTCATCGCGTTCTACAGATTGCTGCTTTGTATTTGAAAGCTCCTTTGCTTGTCGGAAGAGATCGTCCAGAGTTTCGTGCAATTCACTGTCCTCGGGGTTCCTTTCTAATAATTCCTTTACTCTTTCAATCACATGTTGCCGTTCAGTTTGAAATCGTAAAATTTCTGGTTCCATCATGAACGTAGTCATATAAGACAAACCGAGACAAATAAAAAATAAAAGTATCGCTCTGCTTATTACATAATTACTCGTACATTCTCTGCTGGTAATCATAATGAAATATTCCAACATATGAATACAGTTCAGAACGGCACAAGAATATAATATTGATACTTTATTAGAATAGATGGGAAATATAGCTTATTTCTGTAAGAATATGCAAATAATTAGCTTAAGACGTTTCTGCATCAATTAACTGAGTAGTGTGACAGATGTTAATCATGAGGAGGTATGATGACAATGACCTGGGAAATAAAAAATAAAATAAGTTATTGTACCTCTCAGGCTTGAGGCACTGTGTGGGATTTCTGTTATTTATTATCATCCCGTTTTAAAACAGACTAATGGCCAAAGTATGCTTCAATAATTGTTGGAATATTTAGAGCTCTGGCACAAAGTGGACATCAGGAGCCCGAAGCAATATATGCGCTTTGTGGCGTTATGTTATTAAGAAATGTACAGCCATTGATAATGATATTATTTTACAATTTGTATTTTGATGTTGCTTGACAGTATAAGTTTGTGCGTGTTTCAATCATATCTTTTTACCTACACTTCTTTAGGAGTAAGGAATTTTTGTGCGTGTTTTTGGCATATTTTAGTTAAAATCAATACTTCTGTAGGGTTAGGGTTAGGGTTAGGGTTAGTTTCATGTTGTATGGTGGCCCTATTACAGGTGCTCTGGTGTGCTATAGGGGCTTTGTTCGATAGGGGCTCCAGTGTTCAATAGTGGATCTTTTAGTCAGGCAAAGGCTCTGAATTTTGCCACCATGGGGCTCTCGACCGTCAAAATTGTGGCTCTCTGGTGAAACGTCATTAAAGTGAAATGCTACCCCTGACCTTGACCTACTTATCATAGGTCACCTCAGATGACCTTGACGAACATTTTGTCTAATTACATGATGGGTGTCAGACTTCAAATGAAAAAGTAGCCATTTTTTTTCTAACCCAGCAAGTTTATTTCTATTTGATGGATCTGTAGTTAGAAAGGGGGTCAAGGAGGGGTGGGGCAATCTTTAAATTTCACCCACGTGCAGTGCTGGTCGACCAGTCACTGCTCCATCCATTTGATGGTTTAAGACTTGATGGTGACGTCATGGCAACGGTTTGATTAATGGCTCTCTACCCCTGATTTTGAAGGGGTAGGAGAGCCCCATGGTGGCAAATCAGACAACAGTTATCCGCTCTTGGCATGAGTTACCCCCCATAGGTGTTACTTCAGAGCCACTGTATATAGGTCAAGGGTAGGATCGATTTTTGTCATACAGTGGCTCTCCGCTACCCCACAAGGTCAAGGTCAGGGCCCCCACAAAGCACAGAGCCTTCGAATAGCAAAACGTTCTACCCCTACCCCACCACCAAAATTATAACAAAGTGTAAAAAAATCTGAGGCCACTATCCGGCAAGATGGGGTACGTTTTTTTCAACTTGCCAAAGTACAAAGTTTTTAAAGTATTGAGGCCACTGCCCAGCACGATGGGGTACATACATACATACATACAAAAAACACACATACTCACACACAAACACACACACAGACACAAAAACATACAGACACACAGACAGACAGTAACACATACAAAGACAAACAAATACACAGACACACACATACAGACAGACACTCAGACACAACATACACACCGACACCGACACAGACAAACACACACACAGACACAAACATTAGTGTTAATTTGAAGACAAAGTGCGAAAAATCCAGGGCCACCGTCCAGCAGTATGGGGTAGGTAAAATTGCTGTACAGTGGAGCTGATTTCTACCCCTGAGGGGTAGCTAAGAGCCACTGTAAATCCAGGGCCACCGTCCAGCAGTATGGGGTATATAAATACATACAAAAACACAAACACACACAGACAGACAGACACACAAACACACACACAAATACATACACAGACACATGGACATACATACAGACACACACACAGACACACAGACATATACAGACAGACACACATACACAGACACAGACAAACATACACAGATGGACACATACATACACACATAATAATACAAACTGAAGAGAAAAAGGATATAATATTACAAACTGGTAAAAGAGAGAATATAGTAATACACACTGGAGAAAATGATATGAAAATATCAAAGAGAGATATGTTACATATATACATACATACATAAATACAAACACACATACATACACATATAATACATACGTACACACATAATACATACATACACACATAGTCATACAAACTGGAGAAAGAGAGAATATAGTAATACACACTGGAGAAAATGATATGAAAATATCATAGAGAGATATGTTACATATATACATACATACATACAGACATACATACATACAGACAAACACATAGACACACAGACAGACACCTACAGACATACAAACACACAGACACACGGACAGACAGATACACAAACAAACACTTATAGTAATTTGAAGACAAAGTGCGAAAAATCCAGGGCCTACGTCCTGCACGATGGGGTAGGTTAAATTGCTGTACAGTGGAGCTGATTTCTACCCCTGAGGGGTAGCAAAGAGCCACTGTAAATCCAGGGCCACCGTCCAGCAGTATGGGGTACATGCATACATACAAAAACACAAACACACAGACACACACAAACACACACAGATATATACAGAGATACACAGACAAACATACATACATACATACAGACAGACATACAGACAAACACACAGACACACAGAGAGACAGACACATACAGACATACAAACACAGACAAACATACACATACACACACAGACACAAGCATACACACCGACACAGACACAGACAAACACACACGCACACACACAAACACACACATACAGATAGACACACAAACACACATACACATTTGTACAGTGGCTCTGAAACTACCGCATTTCTACCCCAAAACTGTTTCTGTCAAGGCCCCTACTTAACACAGAGCCAGTATATAGCACATTTCTACCCCTACCCCATGACTTTTACGTTTAATTGAACGCAAAGTGCGAAAAATCCAGGGCCTACGTCCAGCACCATGGGGTAGGTTAAATTGCTGTACAGTGGAGCTGACTTCTACCCCTGAGGGGTAGCAAAGAGCCACTGTAAATCCAGGGCCACCGTACAGCAATATGGGGTAGGTTAAATTGCTGTACAGTGGAGCTGACTTCTACCCCTGAGGGGTAGCATAGAGCCACTGTTAATCCAGGGCCACCGTCCAGCAGTATGGGGTAGGTCATATTGCTGTACAGTGGAGCTGACTTCTACCCCTGAGGGGTAGCAAAGAGCCACTGTCAGGGCCACAGTCCAGCAATATGGGGTAGGTTAAATTGCTGTACAGTGGAGCTAACTTCTACCCCTGAGGGGTAGCAAAGAGCCACTGTAAATCCAGGGCCACCGTCCAGCAGTATGGGGTATATACATACATACAAAAACACAAACACACATAGACAGACACACAGACACACACACAAATACATACACAGACACACAGACATACACACAGACATACATAAAGGCACACTCACAGACACTCATACACAGACAAACATACCCAGACACAAACACCGACACAGACAAACACACACGCACAGACACAAACACACATACAGATAGACACACAAACACACATACACACAGACACAAACACACACACAGACACAGACACACAAACACACATACACATTTGTACAGTGGCTCTGAAACTACCGCACTTCTACCCCAAATCTGTTTCTGTCAAGGCCCCTACTTAACACAGAGCCAGTATATAGCACATTTCTACCCCTACCCCATGACTCTTACGTTTAATTGAACGCAAAGTGCGAAAAAGCCAGGGCCTTTGTCCAGCACCATGGGGTAGGTTAAATTGCTGTACAGTGGAGCTGATTTCTACCCCTGAGGGGTAGCAAAGAGCCACTGTAAATCCAGGGCCACCGTCCAGCAGTATGGGGTACATACATACATACAAAAACACACACACAGACACACACACAGACACAGATTTACAGACACAGACAAACATACACAGACACACACAGACACATACACAGACAAACATACACAGACACAAACACACACACAGACACAGACAAACACAAATTCAGACACAAACACACATATACAGATAGACACACAAACACAGACACATAAACACATATACACATTTGTACAGTGGCTCTGAAACTACCGCACTTCTACCCCAAAACTGTTTCTGTCAAGGCCCCTACATAACACAGAGCCAGTATATAGCACATTTCTACCCCTACCCCATGACTCTTACGTTTAATTGAACGCAAAGTGCGAAAAATCCAGGGCCTACGTCCAGCACGATGGCGTAGGTTAAATTGCTGTACAGTGGAGCTGATTTCTACCCCTGAGGGGTAGCAAAGAGCCACTGTAAATACAGGGCCACCGTCCAGCAGTATGGGGTGCATACATACATACAAAAACACAAACACACAGACACACACACAGACACACATACACACACACACACACACTAATACATACATAGACACACAGACATACACACGGACATACATACAGGCACACTCACAGACACTCATACACAGACAAACATACACAGACACAAACACACAATTCGACACAGACAAAGACACAAACACACACATACAGATAGACACAAAAACACAGACACACATACACATTTGTACAGTGGCTCTGAACTACCGCACTTCTACCCCAAATTTGTTTCTGTCAAGGCCCCTACTTAACACAGAGCCAATATATAGCACATTTCTACCCCTACCCCATGACCTTTGACCTCTGGTCAGAGCCCCTGTGGGACGTTCTACCCCTTGTCTTGTACGGTGGCTCTGACCTTGACCTTGAGGGGTTGGGGTATGGTTAGGGTTAGGGCTAGAGCCACGCCAACGCCCGGGCCCACGAATAACGCGTTTTTGAGATTTAAGGTTTTCGGGTGAAAAGGTCATGATGGCAGATCCAGTCGAAACCAGCACAGTTCGATCCGGCGCCGGGCCATGTACATTCCCTCGTATTTTGGGCCCCGACCTTGACCTAGTTTCGTCATAAAGTCCGGAAATGTCACATTTAGGCATGACGAAACGACCTGATTGACCCCTCGTTATTCCGTTAATTGGGGGTCCATCCGAGAGGTCTTATCTTGACGGTTATTAGAGGTCCCCGACTACAGGTGCGTGAGAGCTGGTGACCTTCGAGTGGTATAGACGAGCCCAAAAGGTCATGGAAAGACAGACATCTGCATGGCCACAATTTTGATTCAAGTTAGTCTAAGTATTTCTCAGAGCCACTCGCAGCATGATTGGTCTGTCAAATGGGGGCTGTAGAGAGCCTCTATAGTAAAGTATTTTCTGCAAGACAAGGGCTCTCGTTTTTCTACACTTAGGCACTCGTTTCGTGACACTGTACAGCACTGTAGTAGTAAAAGTTTTGTACTACAGGGGCTACAAAAGAGCCCCTATGTCTTTAGAGCAAAATGCTTAGAAAGGCTCTCAGAGCCCCCGGTATGAGAACGTTTGTTGTACATTGGCTCTGTTATACAGTGGCCCGTTTTGCAGTTGTGTGGCTTTTGAAATTTTCCTAAGTGCAATAAAATGAGAGCTCTTGCCCGGCAAAATAATTTTGTTAAACAGTGGCCCCCATGGGCCACAGTAAGATATTTGTTTATGTTGTCCAACAGTGGCTCTTTCGTAGCCCCTGTAGTACAAAACTTTGCTGAACGAAGGCTCTAACAAGGGAACATGTTGCAGTGGCCCTCATGCTACCCCTATCCTACCCCAACCCCTCAAGGTCAAGGTCAGAGCCACCGTAGAAGAAAAGGGGTAGATCGTCCCACAGTGGCTCTGACCAGAGGTCAAAGGTCACTCAGAGCCACTGTGCGAAAAACAAGGGTAGGGGAGCCGAGGGTTAGGAGTGTTGAACGGAGGCTCTAAAACTACCCCTGAAGATAGACATCAACAGAGCCATGGTACAGCAGAAGATGTTACACAAAAATCAAAGTACAAGCTCACAAGAGCCCCTGTCCAGCAAGAAGGGGTTAGCCAAGCACAACCTTGACCTGGAAAGAGGGGTCAAAAATAAGGGTAGTGGATGAAAGGGTTAGGAGTGTTTAACGGAGGCTCTAAAACTACCCCTGAAGATCGACATCAACAGAGCCATGGTAGAGCAGAACGGGTTACACAAATATCAAAGTACAATCTCACAAGAGCCCACGTCCAGCAATGAGGGTTTAGCCTTGACCTGGAAAGAGGGGTCAAACAAGGTCTTTCGTTCCGGTGTCAGAAAAATGGCACAGGCAACACAATTCAACACCCATAGGTCGAGCCAAGGGGCCACCTTGGGTAGTGACCTAGTTATTTGACCTTTTTGGCACCTTGGCCTAATCTACCCCGGAGACACCTTGGTCGAACTCAGTGACCCGAGTGCTCTCCGAAACTGTTTTGACCTTTGACCTTGATGACCTAGTTCCAGAGATATTGAAGAAATAATGAAAAATGCTGACAGTGGCTCCAAACCCTAACCCACAGAGCCACTCGGTGACATGAATGGCCCCTGTATGACAATCTACCCCTAACCCAGGGGGTAGCTGGTGCCAGGCAGGGGCCTCGAAAATCTTACAATTTAATACAAAAGTTGGCTCAACCCTAACCCAAGGCCACCCTCTGACAATCCATCTTTGAAGGGCAATAACTCTGGTGATGGAGGGAGATAACTGTCAGAAGTTTGTCCTCGAGTTGCCCTCGATATGCCGTTCATGATCCTGTGTCGACCCATGACCTGGGTGACCTGAGTACGAAGATGGAGCAGGGTCAAATTTTACATAGTTGGGGTTAACTGAAAACGAAACAAGTCCTGTTGTGGAGTTACCCTACTACCTAGGGTTCACTGCTTGGCGAACGTTGACCTAGTTTAAATGGAAGGGTTAAGGGTAGGGTTTCTAATAGAAAGTAGGGTGGTCAAGGTTGAATCTGATGCAACCTTGACCTTGACTTACCCCTCCGAAATGGGCGTTAACCCACGCGATATGGTCCTAGTTTTTTTCCTATCAAACACCATGTTTCACGCCCCATAACTGGGTCAAGGACTTGACCTTGACCTCCATTTTTTTTTTTATCTTACCCCAATCCTCGGGATAGAACGAAAGGTAAAAAAAAAAAAACGCCTAGCCTTGACCTCAAGGTCACAGGGGGGGTCAAAATTTGGGGGTTAGGGTTACGCCCCATAGAGGCTTTTGTTCCTAATTTAGGGGGTTAGGGTTAGGGTTAGGGTTAGGGTTAGGGTTAGGGTTAGGGTTAGGGGGTTAGGGTTAGGGTTAGGGTTAGGGTTAGGGTTAGGGTTAGGACCGTCAAAATTGTGGCTCTTTTGTAAAAGGTCATTGAAGGGTTTTAGGGTTAGGGTTAGGGTTAGGGTTAGGGTTAAAAGGGTAGGGTTTAGGGTTAGGGTTAGGGTTAGGGGGTTAGGGTTAGGGTTAGGGTTAGCGTCATGTTGATGGGTGGCCCTATTACAGGTGCACTGGTGTTCTTTCAGGGCTTTTGTTGCGATAGTGGCGTCCAGTGTTCAATAGTGGATCTTTGTGTCAGTCAAAGGCTCTGAATTTTGGCCACCAAGGGCGCTCTCGACGTCAAAAATTGTGGCTGTTTTGTAAAAGGTCAATAAAAGATAAATGCTACCCGCCTGACCTTGACCTACTTATCATAGGTCACCTAGCACTCAAGATGACCTTGCCTGAAGGATTTTGTCTAATTACATGATGGGGTGCC
>NW_026855200.1:0-42204 GCF_026571515.1 Ruditapes philippinarum | reverse complement strand
AAGAAAATATTTTACATCTTTTTTCTATTCTCAATCTTATTATGACAAGGACGAATCAAGAAGGTAATGAAAATGATAGTTCAATGAACAAAATAAACAACAAACAATCAATTGCTGCGATTTCACCTAAGTTACCACTTTCTTTGTATTTCCAGGTGGATGACGAATACTCCGATGAAGATTATGGCGAACTATTCAAAACATACATTTTGAATGTATCCAACGACGATTTGGCTAACTTCACTTCCCCTGGCGGTTCTAACAACAGTGACGACCACGCTCAATATGAAGAATCAACGGAACTTGTTACATGGCTTTTTGCTTTAAACATTGTTTCCGGTATCGGTATTTTAACAAATAGTGTGCTAGCTTTTATGATTATCGTGGACTTCATAATCGACAAAAGTATGAGATTTTGGACACGTCACTGGTTAGTGCTCAATTCGGCAATCACGCATGTAGCTTTCCTTGGAATTTCTATATACATAAGAGAATTTGGGAGGCACAAAGATCAGAGTGACAGAAATTGTCTTATTCTTCAACATACTGATAAGACGATAGACTTTGTTACAAGTTTATATCTTGTAATAATAGCAATAAACGTCGCCGGGAATATTGTGAAGCCGACTATCCCGTGTGGCAAGAAAAGTATTTTGTTCTGGATTTTCTTCATCTTATTCATCATGGTCTGTGCCAACGTTGGCGTATTAGCGCTCTTTACAATGGAACTTGATGGCCTGTCTCACGATTTGAAATGCCAAGTGGATGTTACCTTATATCTGCCCGCAAGAAATGTGCACCTGGTTGCTATAGTAACGTTCTATATTCCATTTGGATTATTACTTACCCTTGCCTTTTCGTCACTTATCTGTTCTTGCACTCCACAACGACATTTATCACTCACTGAGTTGGAAAATAATGAATATTACATCGCCAGAAAACACGCGGCAATATTTATTTTTATAACAGCAACGGCAGGTTTTCTTTTGAAGTTGCCGTACTATCTTTTTCAAGTGCCAGTATTAGCATATTTTGTGCTTGCGGGGTTAAAGGCTAGTTACTACGTAACATTTTTCATAACACATTTGATGAAATTGTTATTTTACATATTGTTTCCGATTTTGTGCTTATGCTTGAAAGATATACGTGCAATATACAGAAAGGCTGTTTCAAACTAATCTACAACAGACGTGGGCTGTATAACTGACGTCATGGTCATTTCTCAAATCTTTGGCTTTAACAGCAAGGGCCTTAATAAATTTTGTGCAATACAGATTCTATATAATTTCATTCTTTTGATATATGCATATGTACATGTGTATTAAATATTATCTAAATGCTTATTGCGGTATTGTTTTTATCCGAGCCCGCATTTGTTATTGACATTTTTGTTTGTTTGTTTCATTTTACGCCTTTTCCCAACAGTTTTTCAGTCATTTAGGCGGGTAGTTTCCTGACCATCGTTCCTGGAAAGTTACACCAGTACTAGACTACCTTCCTCCGCGCTAAACTACCAAAGCGTCTCCCAGGGATCGAACCCACGCCAGATAGGTAAATGGATTAGAAGTCATCGACTCTAACCTTTCGACCACGGAGGCTATTGACATCGTAATTGTTTTCAAAAATGTGCTTGACATTACTTGTATATGGTTTCATTTTTATCATAAGTGCAGACATTTTGTAAGACAAAATATGATGGCATCTACTATGACATCATTAAACAGTGATAACACGCTTTAAACCCTATCTCTGTTACATCTTAGAAAAAATTGTTTGACTATTTTAGTTTAGATGCAAAGCATGTTTTTCTTATCATTAATTATCAAATATATTACAATTGATTGTTACAAGACCAAGTAATCATTGGAGAATTTCCTTTTGATTAAATCCATGTGCATGCTGAATTCAATGGAAATCTTATTGTACTTTGTTCAACAATAAACGTGCTTACACATGATGTCATAGGATTGGCTGATATTTTAAGAGTAAAAAATGAATGCGTTAAATTCGTTATAGGTGGTTGCGTTATTTAAAGTTGCAATAGCGCCTTATATAAATCAAACTAAATGTGCTTCAAATGAACTATTTTTTAGTATTAAAGTAAAGGTAAAGACCAGTGATATTTAAATGTTTTCTATGACTTATATATTTGAAATGTGTTTTAAAATACATATGTTTACTATAACAATGAAAAAATCATTTCAATTCACATAGTGTACTCGCATTAAAATAAGTACAACCGACATCTGCCATCTTGAAACTGTAACTTGGATAGAGTAAATAACAGTCTCCATCGACATCACCTCCCTCATTCGTACCCCAGTCTGAAATATGTTATTTACATATAAATGCTTATATATACTGATGTTGTCAGGAAAATTCAAAAGAAAAATGGATTTGAATGGAAAACAAAGGCCAGTCATTTTTTCAATGGTATTCTTATTCTATAATCATCTCATGCAAATGACACTGTATAAATCGTTTCCAGGAAGACATGAGAAATCATTCCATCTGTAACCCCCAGCCCGTAGAAACACAGCACAATCTTCCCCGACCCCGGAATCGTTAGACTCACTTCTGTCCCAGTCTGAAAATGTTTCTTTGACTTTTAATCTCACTAAACAACTTTTTCTCCAACTTCTTCCAAATATTGTTTTATCTAAGCATTCTTGAAAATATGCTTGCCACATATAATAAGTACATGTGCATTACGATACAAAAAGAAATGAGAAAAAGAAATAATAGAACTAAACTCTCATGTGTAAAAAGATGGATTTATATTATATGTAATGACAATGCCTAGGTATATAAACACAAATTGTGGAAGCATTTACAATACTTTGAATTTTTTATCATTAGTTCGACGTCTCACAATTTAAACTAAATTTTTCTTAAAATGCGATTAGTGTCGAGATTTTTTTGTATTTTTCGCATGTTTGCCCGAGAATGCGAAAATGCGAAAACATAAAGCTACGATAAAGTTGATATTCGTATTCGTACCTTCGAATTTTCGAATGTCTGTGGCAAAAAAGCGAAAATATGACACAGCGAAAATCGGCCAACATAGGCATACTACGACCTCACCTTACATGCTGAAAGTGCTCCTTTAATTGTTGGTTTTAAAAGAACCAAATGTTCACCAGTAAATTAAACCGACAAGTTTGATTTTTTTAGCAAGCGGTACTAAATGATTGCATCGAGTTGGCGTGCATATGGATTGTATAATTATATCTATTGCCGTGCTTCGAAGAAAGTCGATTGATAGTTTAGGTATGTACACAGATATATCTCAGACATTGTGTATCAAAGACCTAAATTAGCAAATTGTCAAAGGTACTCAATGTATCTAGATAATTATTATTAATAGTAATTTTATATGAATATCATACTTGTGTAATTAACAAGTTTATTTGTGTCTGTCCACTTCCACGTGCCTTCTACGTCACTGTCTGTCATTCCTATCCACCAACCATTACCAGGATCTACAAGAATTCGTGAAATAGATATTAAAACAATTATTGGAGGACCACGCATATTTTATAATATGAGTACAGTTAATAATTTGTTATATAACACAGATAGCCAAAACCTAAGCCGAAAAAAAAGAAATGAAAGTAAACATGATAAAATGTGAATCGGGGTTTGAACAATCTTCCTAAATAACGCTACACATTACATATAAGAAATAAGTAGATCTGAACTTTAGACACTGACGCGACATTCCGGGACTGGATTCTTTTTTTTCTAAATCATATACCAAAAACCTGTTGGCAAATTTTCAAACCATGCACTAACCACGTTTTTCAAGAATAAATGTATTAATGACCTCAAAAAAATGTTTAACCGCTTTTAACTCAAATAAAAGAAATCAAACAGACTAACACTAATTCTGAGTTATTCTTTTTCATATGTTGCAAATCTCTTTGTTTTAAGGAATTAAAATTTATTTATTTATTTATTTATTTATTTATTTATTTATTTATTTATTTATTTATATTTACTTTTATTGACCTAAATCAAACTCCTTTAAAATTTTATTTATAAACTTACTTGAAAATGTTTGGAGATGATTGACAATGAATGTGTTCTCTTCAACGGACTCGATGTGTACCATAGAGGAATTTCTTGAATGACAGAACCTCTAAAAATTAATTTTATATGCATTAAACAGCATTAAGGTAAAACAGTAAATTCATGTCTGTGTCTCCTATAGCAATATCGACATGGCAGTTATTGTTACATCAAATAACAGTGGCCATTCATTAATACGAACGGGCAATTTCTATACCCTTTTGGGCCAAGATGACAGAATTGGATAAGGAATGCAGAAGAATTTGTTGTTACATTAGAGTGTTCACCGCTCATTAGAGAGTTCAAAACTGCAAAGATTTTATGTTGCAACATAATTATCACAAATTTTATCTTCAGAAGCTCGCATAATTTCAATTTCATTCAACAAGTTCAATAAATACATGCTGGAACCATCGTTCTTTTAAAATCCTCTATATAATTATATGATAATAAAAACAGCAGGATACCTGCGCGTTTGCAAATGTTGTTGCAGTATGGTCAAAGAAATAACAAGAAGAATGGTACACGATCCAGTTGTCAGGACAAGTCTTTTCGACTAAAATAGTACGTAGATTAAACATAGATCTCTTACTTATTTTAATTGCAACTTATGTTATTGTGAATGTTTTTGTTACTATGCACAGATGATACGAGAATAGTATTTAATGTACATGTATATCTACCTATTTTAAGTAATTATATTTTTTCCAAAATGTCAAGTAAATGAATTTCACTATAATTTTAATTAATTTTGCATAGAACGCTAAAAAAACTTTTATTTACATTAATCATGTTAATTGTACGACATTATTACAAGTTCATTATAATGTTCGTTTTGTTTCGTCAATTTCATCAATATTTAAATTGTGCAGTATTGTTTTCTAAATATTACTAAATATTCATTTCAATGATTCAATCTTACCTGGACATGTAATTTGGTTGCATGTAGAAGTTTCTAAATGGTTTCCTGGACAATACAGCCCTCCTTGATCCTGGTCAGTGCTTCTACAGTGTCTTAGTCTATTTCTAGTTCCATTTAAGCACGTCCTTGAGCACAAACCCCAACTCTCCCAGCTTGACCATGCTCCTTCGACTAATAATATACATCGCCAAAAAAAAAATAGTTATATGTAAGAATCAGATGTCATGAGTCATAAGAATTTAGTTAGAATAAACATTAAAATAGATGAAAGGACAGAATTGTAAGATTCCATCTTCCATATCATTTTCATCAAAGTAAAAATGATTATGTAAATGTGTCGTACAATTGCACATAATAATAAATTGACCTTACTGGGAACTGTGCTATACTAATTTTTTTTTAAAAAGTGATCGTAATGTCTAAACACAAACAAATCAAACAAACAAACACCACACCAAGCCCTAACTCCCTAAGGAAAACCAAAATAGGAGAGAAAAAAGAAACAATGTGTAAATGAATAAATCCCTCTATTAACTTCAGATTCGTTCATATCAGGAAGCTTTCCATCTAGCTCACGGACCGTCTGTGACTCTATGTCGGTGCCTGTTCGTGCCTGAAATAATTCATAAACGGATGTCTGCCTCCACAAGTTAACCCTGAAAGTCGACATGTAGACCATTGCAGTCTTTCTGTTACATATCCAACCAAATTTAGCTGCTGCATTAATTTATACAGATTTACATTGAGATACCTACTCAAGCATGGTCCACTGTTGCAAGTCATAGTTTCTGTGCTACTCCCTATACAGGTGTGCACATTAGCAATGTCAATCTGGTGCATACATTGTCTATTTCTAGTAACTGTTCCTTGATTGCATGTATGAGAGCAGTGTGACCATTGACTTCATGAAGACCACCCAAAATGTCCTGTCATATAATTATTTTGCAAACTTAACATTTATCCAAATTTATGTATTGCTTTAAATATGAACACATCTAGATACATTCTTATTTTACTACATGTCACAATATAATCAAATGTTTAAATATTAAACTAAATATATAGCAATATTTCAGTCAAGATTATTTTGCAAAATAAGTTGGTTCTTTTTTTCTGAACATTTCAAATTTACTGTTCTATCTTAAATTATATGAGGGAGAAATGTATTGACAACAGCGGTCTTCGACAGAGACTGATTTTTGTGTAAATGAAAAACAAATTAACAAGGAAGGACGGCATTCAATGTACGCATCCTCCAACACAGGACCACCGGCAAGGAGACAAGCAGGACATGAAACAAGACAAGGCACGTGGGCAAAAACAGACAGTAGGTCATTTAACATTATTCAAAACAGGAAATCATAGAAACCTTCAAGGTATTTAAAGATGCTAATTAATTAAAACACCTACAAAAGGGGACGGGACCAGAAGGACTGGGTAGGCAGGAGGGGGTAAAGTGAGGGATAAAATAAGGGAAAAGGAAGATACCGTATAAGAAAAACATGAAGGGACATAAAAGTGTCACCACAATTGTATGCAACAATAAACAAAAAATACATCTGAGAAACACAGAGGATCGCTGCCTTGGAACAGTCAACAGCATAAGCACTGCTGGAAAGATTAAACCGGTTAATAATAATCTGTTTCCATATCAGTGCAGTCATCGACTTTGAGGTGGGATACGCGTGATCCAGACAAATAATGAGACTTTTGATATGATTTAGTTCCCTAACTGTGGTGTTACTTGGGAGGAAAACAATATATATTTTTTCTATAAATATCATTAAAATAGACGGTCACTTAATGCTAAATTTGTTACAGAAATGTCATCTCCAAAACACATGTTATTTGTTTGACAATTTGTTTCGAGTTCATGTCGAAAATGTTATTGCATTCTCTTAAATGGAATCTGCTTAAAACAGATTTTCACAAAGACTTATTAAGTGTGTGAGAAACAATAAAAAGCTCACAGATAAAAGCAGGGTATTTTTATGATAGAAATTCCCAGTGCTTACAAGTGCATGCAAATTGACTGACTAGCTATCAAGTTGCCAAACTACGATACTAGTTGATCTGGTTTATACAAAAAAATACATGGTTTTGTTTGTGATACTGTCTGTGAGCAATTGATCTAATAAAGAATAGAAAAGGCTTGAATAATGTTTTTACTGCTAATAACTGGAAAGGTCTATTTAGAAAAGGAATGACCAAACGTACCACATATTCCACAGGTTTTCGGGCACATCTCGTCAACCTTTGGTAATGTCAAACATGCTTCAGAGTCTAGAGTTCTAAATGCGCTACATGCATCGGTATTTGTGTCCATGCAGGTGTCAGTGTCGCCAATAAGATTAAGTTGGTGAGTCATCCCAACTACTGAATATATTTGAAAATTTACAGAATTTTAGCGATATTTCAGCAGCCTTTGATTTGTGTCTCCTCGTAAAAGTAACAGATTGTAAATTGCTTTGTAGTACAAAATTACTTTGTAGTTAAGTATCAAATTGCTTTGTAGTACATTCAAACCAATGCAATACTTGATAATTGTAAAGCGCTTCTTCACACATTCCTTATTTATTTTCAGACTTGACAAAGCAAATTGAAGATGCTAAAGATTTGTATGTTAAAAAGGTAAGAAAGAAAAAGAAACAAAACAAAAGCAACAGACCTCGTTACTCGGAATGAACTATTCTAATTAATCAATACTTTGGCATAGCATTTGACAATTACTTCAGAGCATTTTACAAATTTCATTAAAAGCACACGGTGATAACTTTTCACAAATACAAATAATAAAAGGTGATTTGTTAATATCTAATGTTACAAAATTAATGGAAATGCCTTCCTGCTTTCGGCATTTTTCTGTATAAAAAACTTGGTAGACACAGTTTAGTTAAGCTAAGTTCATATAAGATGAATATGTGCAGTGTGGTTCACAATATGATGAAGCTAACTAACAGACTGTAAATTGTATACTGTTACATTATGTTTCGTTAAATACCGTCACTTTTAAAATTAAATTAAATGATGTTATTTACCCAGTAACTCATGTCAAAACAAATGATTTCAATAAGCAAACTTGAAATTATATGCTTCTTAAATCTTTTTTTGACATTGTGACATAAAAATTATTGCTTTTCATAGAAATGAAACAACAACAAACAATTTATAAAGATAATTAAAACTTCGCGTATTTACGTGATTGCTGATTCTTTTGACATGCATGTGTATTGCAATGGTCTAGTTCACAACACGAGGAGCAAGGTGGTGGCACAGAAGAAGAATTCACTGATGCGGCCAATCGCTTCCCAATAATTGTTATTGGATTTGCAGTGACTTTGCCAGTTTCAGTAGAACAGTGCTAAGTTTAAAAAACAATACCATTTCTTTAATGTATTCAAATTATCACTATTTGTGTACAATGTATTGTATATAATCAAAGCGGTTTTATATATCTTTATCATTGAAGAAGCAAAACCTAGATATTCCCTTATTGACAGGGGATTTTAATGTTGTATTTAAGTATATGTATTGACAGTATCCAATGCGATGCCTTTCCATTTATGGTTAATTTATAAATGGTTCAAATATATGAACTTCATTTATCAATCTCATTAAAATCATATTCTAATTGTTGCTTCACTACCCTACGCTCGTAGCGAAGAGTAACCGAGCGAAAAGTGGTGATCTGATTTAATGAGATTGTTCATTAATCAAATTAAAATGTTAATATAAAAAGAATGCGATATACTCAGAAATAAGTTGAATTTGGGAAATACTTGAATATTAAGAAAACATTTATTTTTCGTTATTCAAAATATTCCTCATCATCTGATATATTAGCGTTTCCATCTATTTACAGAATCAAGCAAGGGAACAGTGATTGAGAGCGAAATAATAGTTCGGTTGCCATGATATCTATACATAATTCTCTAGTATCCCCTCATATGTTACTTAAAGATGTCTTTTGTAATTAAGGTTGTTACCACACTTAAATGAAATTTTATGTATGTATATAATTATGCTTTCTAAAGCAATTTTCAAACATCAAAGAATTTTTTTTGTACTGCAAATATTAGTCCACATTTATATATAATCATTAAAATTTATGCATTTATATCTTATTGAAAAAATTAACTTTATATAGAACAAGTTTCTAGTTACCTCCCTTTATCAACATGGTAATTTCTTTATGGAATAATATTGATAAATCTTCATTTGAGCATTACATTTAAAACCATAAAAATTGAGTTACAGGATCTTTAATCGATATATTCCTAAACTGGTGAGACGTTAAAATGGTAAGAGTTATCAGCAAAATGGTTATAATAAACAAACTTTGTCATCTTAAAGTAATACGTACATGTTTATTAATACAGCCAAGTCGATACCTTTTGTTTCCATAAACCGTTACTTCTCGCACATAGCATATCTGATTTTGTATAGAAGAAAATAATTATTGTTTACTGCCAAATCGTTCTGCATCGTTGAAACTGCGTTCAGAAAAGATTATGTGAGCTAAATCATAATGTAATTGCCTTTCATTTTATTTCAAACGAAGTGTAAGGTATTCTTTAAATTTGATTGATCAGTCTTAATTGACAGTATTGTCGCAGGGTCATATTGATGTATTAATGTTATATGTTATTAGTCAATGTATGTCCGTATTGTACACCGTAGATTATGTTATTTACATGTCCATGTCATGTCTGTTGTATCAGGTAATGTATATATCTTGTGAAGTCCTATATGTGTGTCCTTTTCCTATATTCCATTCATTCATCCTTTTATTCATTTACTCATTCATTCATTTCTTCATTAATTCATTTATTAACAAGTATGTACTAACAATTGGTACGGGCCTCAATTCTAAATATTCTATTTCCGCACTAAGTACCTTCACGCATGCGCATTCCTACTGAAGATTTTCATGGCGCGAGCCAGACTTCGTATTCATCGATAATAAATATTTTCTGAGAGCGTATTTCTGTATTTTTAAAGGAAAATATGAATGTCTGTATTGATCCCATACTTGTTATTCTACATTTTGCCATTCATGATTTTGTGTCATTTGTCATTATTTTGTATTTGCACTCCTACTAAAGATTTTCATGGCGCGAGCCAGACTTCGTATTCATCGATAATAAATATTTTCTGAGAGCGTATTTCTATATTTTGATAGCAACCCTCAAGCCCAGAACCTCTTAGCAGCACCTTTTCCATATCGTCAAGAGTGGACTGCGACAGTATGTTAACCTTATTTAGATTTTATTATATGAAAAAAAATGTTTTACCTCATTTGGTTTACATTGTACTAAGTTAAAACAATTTGCAGGATCTCTTATAAGGTCACAGGACAAACAACGCGACGATCTGTCAGATGTACCTTTTAGAGAAACTGAAATATTTTCGTTGTTTTTTATATACAACTTATATATATTGTTTAAACAATACATTTGTTTAAATCATTATACGTATCTATTGTACAAAATAAAGTGCAACTGTTATAATTCGTCATCCTATAACGTAAGCTATTTTTATTGCAAATACAACACTTTCTCAAAACATTACTGTTTCACCGTGAAATTACTCGCGGGCATTGTACTTGAAGAGAAAACTGATTTTTACCGGCTATAGTAATTAAAATGACAGGAAGCCAAAGACATTCTAGTACGTTTTGCCACAAAGAAATTTCAAATATAATTTATTTACATTAATAGTATTCTGTGGCACGGTATAGCTATAAACCCAGCTTGTGAGAAAAGATAACAGGCAATTCGTAATTCATTTATCATATGTTTGCTATTTTAAAAGATGGTCCTAAACTTACCTGGAATATTACATTTATTCAAATTGCAGAAGTTGTCCGTGCACACTTCAGAACAAAACGTTGAATCTTCAAGAACTGCAGTCTTAAATGATAGTAATAATAATCATAAATCTATTCAATTTGATCATTATTTATTTAAGAGACTTTCATTCAAAATGTTTGGACTAAGATGATAAAGTCGATGATCAGTATGAATCTGAAATAGAAAATGTATTTTCCAATTGTAGACATTTCAAATCAATAGTACAGTATCTTGTAATGTGTTTTTGTTTGTTTTCTTGTTATTTTTTCGCCGAATCACGCATTTTTGGTCGTATTTCGGCGGTCAGTCCACCTTATCTGCTTTCCTGGATAACCAGTCAGTAATGACCAATTTCTCGGCAAGTGACCAACAACCAACCCCAAACGATTTCTGAATCATTTGTTAGAGACAAATGATCATAAGACTCTATATCCGGGATCGTTTGTTAGGGTGAAATTAGGTTTCGCTCCAGGATCAAACAACCGACCTCTTTTAAACTAATCCGACCTGTTAAGCTAAGAGAACGGATAAATGTAATGAAATACTTCGTCTTAATATCAATGGTGAAGATATTGGCGTTGATACATACATATTTTTCAAAAATATTCGTTAATTGAGAAAGAAAAGACAAAACAACAAATCTTCTATAAATAAATGGATGTTATATGAATTATTCCGGTCATACGTGAATTACAGACACGTTGCAGTTTATACACGTTTAATTTCCAACAAATTAAATATATTGTCATTATATTGAAACTGGTTAAGATTATACATTTAATTAAAGATTAAGCAAAGTAACCGACACTTACCATACCACGTGAACATCCAACCGTGTACTGGACTTTTCCTGTTGACAAACCGTCTGCTCGAGCAAAACACACCTTTTTAATGAGAATGGCTTATTATCAGATTTTTTAAAAAAGCGGAAAAATTATGGACATGATTTATTTTTTGCCTAAGGAAAATGTTGAAGCAAAACCCTTTTACAGATTCTTGTTCTGTAAGCAAGTCTTGAGGTAGAAAAAAATGCTTTTCCTAAAATGCTGTACAAATTTTGGTAAGTTCAAATCGAAAGTATTTTCTGTTTCTTGACAAGAAAACGATTTGCGGTCATGTAAATTGAAGTTTGTAAATAAAGGTTTTCCTGCCATCATCCATGAATAGTGATTTATTTGCGGAATGGTAATTGTACGTAGCAGATAAGAAAAATTACCAACAATATCAATATATTCTTTTAGTTTGTTTTATTGTGGTACCTTAATCGAAGTAATGACATGCATGTATTACATCCGAAAGGGATACAAACTGAATATCATATGCATAGAGATTACCAAAGAGGATTTCTGTCTAAAAGGTTTCTTTGAGTTAATGACTTCAACGGCATTTGCATCAATTTTACTTGTTATTTTGCTTCGGCCAGACGTTTCAATCTTTGTCGCAACAGAAAAACATTTTAGAATTTCAGGCATGGCATTACTTTGTGAAAGTATGCATTAGGTTCTACTTTTTCACAAAAATATGCAACTTTATTATTAAACAACGAGCACATACCAAGAACATGGAGAAAAAATTGATTTTTGTTTTGGATATTCAACTGTAATAGAGAACGATTTTCTATGCTGATGTATACTTAAAATGAATTTAAGACAATATGTGTCGAGAATATATCCATTTAAATATTGGTACCGAATATATTATACTAAATGTGTGTCTACCCGAATTATATTATACTCATATTGATTTTAGACACTCCGTAAATAATCACTGCGCACAAGATTATATTAAGTTGCCAGAAAATCCTGCGCTCTATACATGCGTCGGAGACTGTAATATGCAGACATTTTATTATACCTCGATTAAACGAATTATTGGATGTCTCAGAGTCTTATTGCTCTCCAGGTGTAATAGACTATATGTGGCACTTCCTAGAGGCCTAGAAATATGCATCCTCGAAATTGCTGAAATCTCAACATAGTGCTAGATATGACAAGTATTAGGCAACTGAATGTAGTGACGTACATAAGTACATTCTGTACAATAGTAAACATATCGTGGTAAAAGTTAATTTTATACCATTCCAATGATTAGATAAGAGATAACATAATTTACTATTGATATCTATCCACTATGATAAAACTAATCCTAAACCAATAATAACTGGAATAATATATATACACAGTTGTACATGATACTCGCAATGTCGAAACAATAATAGCAGGTGTAATCCAGTTGATATTCCGAAAAGATATAGAGAGCTAAACCTTTTATATGACTATAACAAGAGGCTTTTTGAGTGAGAGAAGGAGTAAGAAAAAAACATATCCTCTGATTAGCTGTTTGACAAATAATAATAAAAAACACATATTAGTTCATGTTATGTGGATGATCTTACCACATATCTTGATGATATATCTTGACAAATATATCAACATCAGTAACTTCGAAACCTGCTATGACAAAGGCCATAGAACACTCTCGTCGGCAGCCTCTAGATCGTTCATTAAACGAGTTATATAACGATCCAAGGTTGGTTGTACGATTGCTCACATCACCTCTAAATATCTATAGTCGACTAATTAAAGTGTTTATAACAACCTCTATTATATATGTGCTCTTGCGAGACGAGGTAGTGCATATACTTAACTACAGAAATTAAAACTCACGAGTGGAAGAGCGATTAACGACAGGATAATGTTGACGATAAGTTCTGGTGGACTCAGACTTGAGCGGAGTGTGAATAACAAATATATACAAGTGTCAACTTGTAATTTGCCATCCAGATCCGAAACACGATTGTATTTCTAATTTCTGTGCGTTAGATTTCTCGGTATAGACAGACGCGATACAAATTAGTCAGATACTATATGCGGAGAATTCCATTCGACCTAGTCGCTATCTTATTATTCATATGTTCTTCAATATATATGGCATAGCTGGACGTATTAAAAGTGAGTGATAAATGAGGTCCACAAATTAACAGCTTGCACACTAATATGTGAAGTGTTATCCTGCTGTTCTACAGAAATTAGAAACAGTCTCCTGTCGCTATCGCTCCCGTCGAAGTTTTAATCTCTGTAGAACAGCACGGATGAACACTAACATATACTTAGAGTCATCATAACATTCGCTTTATTGCGCTAATGCGGTCCTATGACGTACTATAAAAAGGCGACTATGAATTGAATTTGATATAACGTTAGTTTCGACTTTTGTTCTTCTATGGAAATTAACAAAAAGAATTTTAAGAAATACGGCGTTTTCATTGGATGACAAATAAAGCTGGACACTTAATTATTTCAGTACATATCACATCATATTTACCAGCTAAAAAGTCCATATTTGTATAATATTAACTATTAGATATATCAAAATCTCACCTAATTCAGGAAATACTTTAATAACGATTAGAAAAAGGTATAGGCTTGCAACATGACCTGCAAAAAAGAAGATGATGTGTCTTTATACATTTGTAAAGGCGATTCATTTGTTATTAATGAAATTTTAAATACAATGTTTTGTCCAGTCATAGAGGGAAAGTGCATATATAATTTATTACATTATTTTAATTTAAGTGTTAAAAGATATCAAATTTATTAAAAGTAAAGTAATTTTGCGTTGAAATGAAAACCACTACATGTAATAATGAATAAAAAGTAATCTTGAACAAATACGTATTTTAGTCCGTTCGATCCACCCCTTTAAAGTTTAAACTTTGTCATGACTGATGAAAGATAATATTTTGTACAGGTGCCTCCTCATGTCTTAGATATTAGACAACGTGGTAGTTAACTAAAAAGCAGCACTGTCGCCAAAATATGTTTTTAGGATTTGGATGTTTTTTGTGTACAGTTTGTAACACCTTTCTTGCAATCAAAACATCAATAAAAAAATAATCTGTTTTGTTCTTCAGGGATTTGGATTAAGTTTTCTGTGTACAGTTTGTAACACCTTTTTTGCATATTGCACATGCAAGATTGTACATGCATTGTTAATAAAATTGTCCATTTCTGATATCTACACCCAAATGGTTATTTGATAATGAAATTAAAAAAAATAAATGTGAAAAAATGTTTGTATATGGATATGTATTTTAATTCATCAAATCTTTGCCCAATAATTGCGTAAGTGTCGGGAGGTTTGTGATCCACTCTATAAAACTGAAGTGGGGGGTTTTTGTCCACTCTGTAAAATTTAGTGGTGGGGTTTTGGTTCCACTTCTACTTAAAATTTAGTGGTGGGGTTTTGTCCACTCTATAAAATTTTGAGTGGTGGGGTTTTAACTGGTAGGGTTTTGTCCGTCTTCCATGGAAATGGTTTGGTTGAGTTGTACCACGCGTATTTCTGCGTTTTCGCTTGGCGCCCCGCGGAGCGAAAATACGACATGGCATGAATCAGCCACCATAATATGTAGTCATCGTAATCAAATAAATAAGAAAATGGATGTTATTATGTACATCAATATATCTATACACTACTGACTTTTTTAAGAATTGTGTTACTATAACGCCTAAAAGAATCGGATGAAAGTTTATGTTTTATGTTATAAACTAAGTTAAATGAAAAGAGAAACTTACCAAATAAATAGAAAAGATAACCTCTCATTTAGCTGGTTCATACTTTGACATGCCATTGAAGATAAAGAACTATTTCAAACTCTTATAGTTTCTTATCTTTAATGAATTAAAGGAATTACAACATTTATCGAACATTTTTTCTTAAATGTAGTCTTTGTCTATACTAAGATATTACATTATACATGAAATCTTACCGGATATAAAACTATGTAAGGTTGTTTCTTATCGGTAATATATTTGTTCGGACCTTGATAAAGTCATACTACGTACCAAATTGAAAAAATCATCTTTGTAAGTTTTTAATGCAGCGGGAACTGCACGCTCGAAATTGTTGTTAAACCCAGTGCATCAGCAACTAGGGGAATCGATTTAACAGCTTAATGTCGGTAAATTGTTAATTATATTAAAAAATTGTTAATACGAACAACAGTAAAAGTCTTTGAAAACATTATTCGTTCAGATAAACAAAAGTCATGTAATAATGAATTTCATGGAATACTTGGAAGGCACTACTTTGAGGTTAAGAAAGTATTAAATCGGAGGAGAATCTTGGTTTGGCAAACATTGGTCTTTGAAGTTTAAATTAACTCAATAGTTTGTCCATTTGTTATTTAAAAGAAGAATCAAAATGTTAAACATATTGTATAAGGATAATTTGCAACCTTACTGGCTGAATTAGTCAATGTCGTTTAAAACACGTAATATACCTTTCATTATTATCTTACATAGTCACTTAAAAAGAACAAATAATGAGAACTATTTTTATTTATAGTTGGCATTAAGAGACAATTTATCATGCACACGATCTAGGCTTGTAGCACAAAAAGTCAAGGTCGTACATTGACCTCAATGGAAATTTAAATGAAAATGCACTTATGTTTGTGCCCGGTCAACAATTTTGTCTTTCCTGGATGAATTTTAAAATAATTTGGCATAAATGTGACATTATGGTGATGATGCCAGGTCTCCAGTTCTAAGGTCAATGTCAAACTTGTATTCCAAACGCAATGATTATGAAAAATAAATTTCTTTTGCGCGGAGCTTGTCATTCATGAATGGACTTTGAAATAAATAACCACAAATAATTGTTGCTTATGAAGATGACATGTAATGGACAAAATTAAGTTCGTCAGCCCAAAGGTCAATTTCATCCTTGAATGTCAAAAGTCATGATATTATAGTACATTGATAGGTTTGTCTCTCTATCATTCAGTGACATATTTTGTAATAACTTGGCTTAAATATATGGTACTTTAAAACAATTTGTGATTAGTGAGAACATGTTGGTAAACTAAAGATCATGGTCAACAAGGACTTTTAAGGTATAAAGTTTCATAAAAGTATTTTGATGGTCATATCAAGTCATCATTTCTGTCATTCATCAATGGATTTTAATGAACTAAGCATAATTTTGTGGCACATTTACTACTCTTTGTGTGATATGCGCTGAAGTGTGGCTGAAGATAGCGCTTTGTTGACGTGGATTAATTATCTGATGCCGTTACTTATGGTAGAAATTGATTATCGATCGTCGACTGCCTAAATTCGTACCTGTCCCAGAGTCAACATCCTTACTTTATTTGTCAGAAAGTCTAAATAACAATGTTTATTTAGGCGATCACAATAATCCGACGTTTTACGTTAATACCCGAGCAATTTTCATTGATTAAAATGATATTCATCCGCGAAACAAAATTATTTGAATATATAACTGGTAATTTGCAGAAATGTTAAAGAACACACTATTAGAAATCTTCGACTGATCGGGCACTATTTTTTCTTCCCAGGCAAGGTTTGAAAATTAATGCGCCTGTCATTTGACAATCTTTACGCAGTGATCTCCCCTTAATTTTTCGGCGTTAGTGTACTTATAAAGGAATGTAACCGCTTCGAGGAGTTCGTGACGGACTTCTTGTGGATTTTGCAAATAAGCTTATCAGGGTCCGAAATTTCGCTACCATTATTTGTTTGGTCTGACGACCTAAACAAATAAAAATCGTTGACATGGAACAAACTGTGTCGCAGCAACGGTTTTGAACAGCCGTTGTCCTTTTAAGCTATATCCGTATACAGCGAAGTTGATCTAATGTACATAATACGGTAAAACACATGCAGTACTTGTGCTCTTAAAAAAGCACATTCCAAAAGCCATGAACGCATCAATTTTCTTTTAACATGAAGTTTGAGTATAGAAATCTTAATCAGTGATGCTGTTGTTAGATTATTATTAATACTGTGCCGCTATGAGAATGTGTGAGTGACTTTGCATTTTGTTTGTTCACAAAAGTTTACAACCTTTGTTTGAATAGGTAAAACAGGGTTTTTAGAAGCTAATATAATACAAGATAAGAAATAGAACTTAAAATGTCTCGATGGCAAAGTTGGTAAAGTCAATGGGATGCCGTACAGCTTAAATTTTATCATGAGTTCGAGCCTCACAAATTGTCTAACCTTTTTCCTTACATTTGATGCAAATGAAGTGGAATATAAAGGTGGTTTTGTTTTGATGTCTAATAATTAAAAAAAAAATAACGGTAATAATGATTTTCATCCTGTGTAGTATGTAGTAGTCATAAAACTTGTACATTTCACGAGTATTTCGTGCCAACAAGACTGTACTTGAAACAATTTGTGTACATGTATGCATTCAGTTTAGTATTCAGTATTATGTTACACCAACTTGCTAGATATGGCTACATTAAAAAGAAAAAATAATGAAATTAGAATTTAATAGAAAATAACACAACACTTAAAATCTTTACAAGAAAACACACACCATATTCTTATTTCATAATTAAAAATACAGAAATATTTTTTGCGAAGAAAGTACACTTCGAACCTGTCTGTCTTGCATTGATACTTACCTACTGCGTTACGCTGACAGTTGGTAAATAATTTGTCGATATTTTCAATTTATATGGCAAGCCTGCTTGACTTTAGGTAACACCGTGTATATCCAGTTACGCAGGAATGTGCAATTAATGTAAAAGTAACGCCGAATCAGTGCAACGCTATTGTCAAAACTAAAAACGAACCAAAATATTTTAATCTAAATCAAATTTAAAGAAATGAATTGAACTCTTCCAATTTGGTGTACAATAAAAGTATTTGTCCATTTACTTATCGCGGTGCCTATTACTGCATATACACGGAATAAGATAACTGTTTTATATGGAACGCCATAGCTGCCTTATATAAACACTTCTAAAGTGGTCATGTCCTTTTGACAGATAGTGCTGTGGTTCTGATATTAAATGGTTATAAGGTTTAAATAAATGGTGATGTCGTTTTGACAGATGGTGCTGTAGTTTAAATATTTAGTGATGTGGTTTTGATAAATCGTGATGTCGTTTTGACAGATGGTGCTGTAGTTTAAATAAATGGTGCTGTGGATTTAATAAATGGTGCTGTGGTTTTGATAAATGGTGATGTCGTTTTGACAGATGGTGCTGTAGTTTAAGTAAATGGTGCTGTGGTTTTGATATATGGTGATGTCGTTTTGACAGAAGGTGATGTAGTTTTGGCAGATGGTGCTGTAGTTTAAGTAAATGGTGCTGTGGTTATGATAAATGGTGATGTCGTTTTGACAGATGGTGCTGTAGTTTAAGTAAATGGTGCTGTGGTTTTAATAAATGGTGCTGTGGTTTTGATAAATAGTGATGTCGTTGTGACAGAAGT
Organism: Ruditapes philippinarum; assembly: GCF_026571515.1. Taxonomy (NCBI): domain Eukaryota; kingdom Metazoa; phylum Mollusca; class Bivalvia; order Venerida; family Veneridae; genus Ruditapes; species Ruditapes philippinarum. Next base: position 23,104 of record NW_026855200.1, on the reverse strand, counting down.
TGCTGTAGTTTAAGTAAATGGTGCTGTGGTTTTGATATATGGTGATGTCGTTTTGACAGATGGTGCTGTAGTTTAAGTAAATGGTGCTGTGGTTTGATATATGGTGATGTCGTTTTTAACAGATGGTGCTGTAGTTTAAATAAATGGTGCTGTGGATTAATAAATGGTGCTGTGGTTTTGATAAATGGTGATGTCGTTTTGACAGATGGTGCTGTAGTTTAAGTAAATGATGCTGTGGTTTTGATAAATGGTGATGCCGTTTTGACAGATGGTGCTGTAGTTTAAGTAAATGGTGCTGTGGTTTTGATAAATGGTGATGTCGTTTTGACTGATGGTGCTGTAGTTTAAGTAAATGGTGCTGTGGTTTTGATATATGGTGATGTCGTTTTGACAGATGGTGCTGTAGTTTAAATAAATGGTGCTGTGGATTAATAAATGGTACTGTGGTTTTGATAAATGGTGATGTCGTTTTGACAGATGGTGCTGTGATTTTGTTAGCTGGTGATGTCATTTTGATAATTGGTGATGCAATTATATATATGGTGCTGTTGTTGTGATACATGGTACTGCAGTAATGATAAATGGTGATGTCGTTTTGATATACGGTAGTGTCACTTTGGTACCTGGTGTGGTCAATTTATATATAGTGTTGTTGCTTTGATAACAGGTGCTGTAATTTTGATAGATAGTGCTGTTGTCTTGATAAATGGTGCTGTAGAAATGATAACTGGTGATGTCGTTTTGATATATGGTGGTGTCACTTTGGTACCTGGTGGTGTCATTTTATATATGGTGCTGTTGTTTTTATAAATGGTGCTGTATTTTGCTTTATGGTGATGTTCTTTTTATAAATGGTTATAATATTCTGATGTATGGTGATGTTCTTTTTATAATTGGTTATACTATATTCTGATGTATGGTGATGTTCTTTTTATAAATGGTGATACTATTCTGATGTATAGTGATGTTCTTTTTATAAATGGTTATACTATTCTGATGTATAGTGATGTTCTTTTTATAAATGGTTATACTATTTTGCTATGTGGTGATGTTCTTTTTCTACATGGTGATACTATTTTGATGTATGGTTCTGTGATTTTTTATTACTATGATGATGAACTATTTATAGATGACCTGTTTGTTTACCGGAACATTTTGATCGGTTATTTTAAAAAATGGAGACGTTTTTTTCGCCAAATCTTATACACTCTAATCTGAGCTTCATCATATCTTGCTATGGACAATGAAAAATGCATCGATACTAATGAAAATTGGCACAAGTGTTGACGGGACAATAGCCTCTGTACATGTAACGGCATGCTCAATCTTAAATTTTCTGTAACATTGGCAACGGGGGAACGTTTCAAAATTGCCAAAAATCACTATTTTGCATAGTTTTTTCCCATCAAAACTGATTTCAACTGCAACTTCTCAATGGATTGAGATAGAGCAAAAGGCTTTTCGGCGTTGGTTACACGTTACCTTACGATCGACCTGATGCCATTTTAGCCTGTCACATGTCCAAAATTTTCTTGGCGATGAGGGGGACTGCCGCCCCCTTCACCCCCCCCCCCCAAACAGAAGGGGCACATCCCCTTTCTGACAACCCCTTAATGTACCATTTTGATGGGGGCGGCGCCGAAAAAATGGTCAATTTTTAACAACATTTCTCAAACGAAAAACTATGTCTAAACGAAAAACAGTGTCTAGGGCTTAAATAGGGCATTTTTTTCACTTTTTGAGGCCTCATAGGTGGGGGCGACAAGTCGTTAAAACACGTCTATATGAGGTAAAGGGTTAAAGGAGGTTTTGCCATATGTTTCTGAGAAATAAGTAAATGACCATCTCCATAGTTCAGAAAGACATTAAAGGAGGTTTTACCATATTTTTCTGAGAAATAAGTAAATGACCATCTTCATAGTTCAGAAAGACATCACCATGTACAAAAATCACAGCACCATGTATAAAATGACAGCACCATAAACCATCTAACAAAACGACATAACCATTTATCAAAATTACAGCACCATCTATAACAACCATAGCACCATCTAACAAAACGACATAACCATTTATCTAAATTACAGCACCATCTATAACAACCATAGCATCAACTAAAAGAACGACCTAACCATTTATCAAATCGACAGCACCATCTAACAAAACGACATAACCATTTATCAAAATAATAGCACCGTCTATAAAAACCACAGCAACATCTTAGAAAACGAGATAACCATTTATCCAATTCACAGCACCGTCTATTTAAACGACATCACCATCGTATCAGAATTATAGCACCATCTTTAAAACTCACAACACCGTTTAATAAAACTACAGCTATGAATTCTATGAATTCAACTTCGCCATTTATCAAAACGACATCACCATATGTAATCAAAGCACAGAAGGCGCTGAATTTGTTTGGGTCTCAGAATGTCAGAAAGATGAAGGTTTTGAGATTATAGACCAATTTGTTTTTGTATAGTGCCACCAATGCTTTCCAGCGTTTTAATTGTAGTAAATTGGCTATAAGACTAATTGCAACACTGATATTCAATTCAATGTTTTTTTTGACTTAAACAATTTAAAAAAAGTTGCCTTAACTGGAATTAATGCGCCTGTCATTTGACCATCTTTACGCAGTGATCTTTCCTGAATTTTTCGGCGTTAGTGTACATATAAAGGGAAGTGACCGCTTCAAAAAAGCGGACTACTTTCGGCATTTGCAATTAACAGCACCAGGGTCTGAAATTTCGCTACCATTATTTGTTTGGTCTGACGACCCAAACAAATAAAAACGGCCACACCATCGATCAGTGCTACAGCACAATATTTCAAATAGACCTAACCAAGTATTGAAATCACAGCACCATTTATTAAAATGACATCACCATAAATCAAAATCACTGCACCGTTTATAACATGACTGCACCATATATCTAAACGACATCACCATATATGAAAATAACATCACCATCTATCAAAACCATAGCACCATCTATAAAAACGACATCACCATTTTACGACTTGATAAGAGTGAATATAAGGCAGCTATGGCGTTCCATACTTTTACACTCTTATAGTGGACATGACTGCTGCATCACTAAATAATTATCATAATCGTACAGCACGTACGTGTAATTTTATTATTATCATATTGCATTCTAGTTTTAGAACCTACGAATAAGGATTTACTCAAATACATGCACATTGATATGAAAACAAATTTTCTTTAGTTTCAGCTAAAACCGATCCCAAAGATTGCGAACCCTCGCAGAAATATGAGCAGACGACAGCAAAAATTGGCGCGAATCTCTCGCAGACGACAGCAAAATTTTCCGCGAAAACTACTTGGTGCTTCTTTATTTTATGGGCTTATGCTCGGTATTGGAATGGTGCAGTCAAAATCTCTCATATGCAACTTGTGTAGAAGTGTTTCAACCGACATGACGCCCAATGAATTCTGGATGATTTTTGGAACACTTTCATTCCTTTTTTGGTTATTGAACTGTATGCTAGTGCAGTTTTCTTAACGTATATTTTGCTCAGACCACAAAGTCAAAAAATCGCGGTCACTTTTTTACCCAAATAATTTAGAGCCCAAATTAACAAGATCTGGATTAGTATATGGCTATATGTAAAGTTTTCTAATAAAATAATTTATTGATTTTTTGTCTCTTATCATTTCTTATCTTAATGATCACAGACTAAACAATTGATTCAGCAACATAAACTATGGTGGCTGATTTGGTACATTGCGCGTTGCGTTGTCGATATCGACAACGCAACCTATATCGTTATCGTCTTTTCGTCTTGTCGCAAGCCAAACTTCGATTTGAATCATCGAGCGACAATGTGACATCGCGACAACACGCCGCACGACAACGCGCCGTTTGGGGTACATTGTTAGCGGCAGGACGACACGACAAAAGTCCAACAACGCGCCGTTGGCGCTTTGTCCTGTTGTCGATAGCGCCAACACGACTCACAAAAGCGTTCCAAATCAGCCACAATAATAAACACCTAAAATGTACAAGACACCATGGAGTTCAGGAATTATTCAATTTTAAGAGGTCTTTCGGAAATGAAAACTGATGGCTGAAGTGATTACAGATTTGAAACCTATGTGAACACTGATTGCTGATATTAACAAAGGGTAATTACTGAAAACAAGAGGGCCATGATGGCCCTAGATCACTCACATGACCCATCGAACTAATCCGAACAATTACCTAGACAAGCATTCTGACCAAGTTTCATGACAGGTGAGTCAAAAATGTGACCACTAGAGTGTTAACTAGTATTATCCTTATTTGAGCAGTGTGGCCTAGTTTTTTTACCCAGGTGACCCATATTCGAACTTGACCTAGAAATTATCATAACAAACTTTCAGACTAACTTCCAGGATACTTGGCTCAAAACAGTAGCTACTAGGGTGTTAACAAGATTTTTTTATTTTTAGCTCCGGTGACCTAGTTTTTCATGCCAGATGACCCATGTTCAAACTCATCCGAGCAATTACCTAGACAAGCATCCTGACCAAGTTTGATGATAATTGAGTAAAAAAATGTGACCACTAGATTGTTAACAAGGTTTTCCAATATTTGGGTGGCGTGACCTAGTTTTTTATACGAGATGACCCATGTTCGAACTTGACCTAGAAATTATCAAAACAAACTTTCAGACCAATTTCCAGGATACTTGGATCAAAACAGTAGCCACTAGAGTGTTAACAAGATTTATCTCTTTTTAGCTCAGGTGATTTAGTTTTTCATCCGAGATGACCATCTTCAATGCATTTGAGCAATGACCAAGACAAGCATCCTGACCAATTTTGATGATAATTGAGTAAAAAATGTGACCACTAGAATGTTAACAAGGTTTTTCTATATTTGGGCAGTGAGACCTAGCTTTTTACCCAGGTGACCCATATTTGAACTTGACCTAGAAATCATCAAAACAAATTTTTAGACCAATTTCCATGATATTTTAAGGTTAAAATCGTAGCCACTAGAGTGTGAACAAGATTTTTCTATTTTTAGCTTCTGTGACCTAGTTCTCCATCTGAGATGACCCATGTTCAAACTTATCCGAGCAATTACCTGGACAAGCATCCTGACTAAGTTTGATGAAAATTGAATAAAAAAATGTGACCACTAGTGTCAACAAGATTTTTCTATTTTTAGCTCCTGTGACCTAGTTTTTCATTCGAGATGACCCATGTTCTAACTCATCCGTGCAATTACGTAGACAAGCATCATGACCAAGTTTGATGACACTTGAGGCAAACATGTGACCGCTAGAGTGTCAACAAGATTTTTTTTCTATTTTTAGCTCTTGTGACCTAGTTTTTCATCCGAGATGACCCATGTTCGAACTCATCCAAGCTATCACCTAGAAAAGCATCCTGACTAAGTTTGATGATGATTGAGGCAAAAATATGTCCGCTAGAGTGTTAACAGGGTGTTTCTATTTTTAGCTCCTGTGACCTAGTTTTTCATCCGAGATGACCCATGTTCGAACTCATCTGAACTATCAACTAGATAAGTATCCTGGCCAAGTTTGATGATGTTTAAGGCAAAAACTGTGACCGCTAGAGTGTTAACGAACAAGTGTGGACGGACGAGGGACATTCAACGATCTTAAAAGCTCGCCCTGAGCAAGCTAAGGTGAGCTTAAATGCAAGGTATGTTATCATTCCTGTGTGCTGCACTCCTTCTCAAGGAGATCTATCCACATATGAAGTTTCAAGTTGATACCTCTAACATTTTTAAGAAAAGCTCCGGACAAATAGTATGAAAAAGTGTGAAAAATTAAGTATGAACAAGAACGTGTTTGTTAAACACAAATGCCCCCGGCTCAGATTCTTGGCAGTAGCAATATTTTAAAAAAAAATGTTTACCCATTCACTCAGTTATGGACAGAAAAATTGCCAAAAATTTGTAAACACAAGTTATATAGCTTAACAAAGTCATGGCATTTTGTAATTGTGAAAAATATAAGTTGCCAAGTCATTGCTCTGACTTGTGAAGTTGAAAAAAAATTCAACTTCATGCAAGTTATCTTCCTACCAAATATGAAATACATCTGTCATTAAATAAAGGCTGTATGGGCAAAAGTGTAAAAATCTGTTTTGAGCACTGGTGACCTTGACCAAACTGACCCCTAACTCTATCCACGGATTTATTCATGTAATGTAAATCCATGCTCTATCCAAAAGAAGAATACCATGTAAGTTATCTTCCTACCAAATATGAAATACATCTGTTAATAAATAAAGGCTATATGGGCAAAAGTGTAAAAATCTATTTTTAGCACTGGTGACCTTGACCCAACTGACCCCTTACTCCATCCAAAGGAAGAATACCATGCAAGTTATCTTCCTACCAAATATAAAATATATCTTGTATGAGCAAATGTGTAAACATCTATTTTTAGCACTGGTGACCTTGACCCAACTGACCACTAACTCCCTCAAAGTTTATGTTTCTATCAATTAAAAATAACATCTGTCTATAGAATAAGGTCAATACACCTGTAAAAATGTAAAAATCTATTTTTAACATTGGTGACCTTGACATTGGTAACATTGACCTGGACCCAAATGACCCCTTACTACACCCAAAGAAGTATGTATTAAACTAAGACATCAACTAAAAAATAAACTTAAGGCTGTATGAGCAAAAATGTTTATATTCATTTTTTAAACCAGTGACCTTGACCTTGACCCTAGAGACCGCTTACTCCACAAAAAATTAGAGGACCATCAAAGGTATCTACCTACTAAATATGAAAGATATCATTAAAGAAATTAAGCAATTAGGAGAAATTTAAGATAAATCCAACTTGCCGAAATAGGTTAACCAGACAAGGCCCTATTTTCAAAGTGAAAAAAGGGAAATAACTGGGAAATATGGATGGCACAGTTATATAACTTGGCAATATCATTTACTTTGTATTGATAAGTAAGTGTGGAAATTATAAAGCCATTAGTATAGATAGAACTTAAGTAATTTCCAACTTGCCGTTTTAGGTTAACCATTATTCATTATCTAAGTGCTGAAAAGGGCAATAACTTGGTAAATATGAAAGCCAGAGTTATGTAACTTGCCCAGATCATGTACTTTGTATTGATTAGTAAGTGTGTAAACGTAGAAGCCATTGGTACAGGTAGAACTTAAGAAAAATCCAACTTGCCGTTCTAGGTTAACCTCGTACGGACGGACGGACAGACGGACGGTTCAATTACTATATGCCCGGGGGCATAAAAATAACAAAGGGCAATAACTTAAAAATTACGGAATGAATTCACTTAACTAAATTCTTTAAGATCCATTCTAGCCATTATCCTGTTATTATATTGTCACAGGGTGATTAAAACGTGCAGTCTGATCGGGACACGTACCCGGGACCCTCGGAATGTTGTTCCGCGGCTCTACCGACTGAGCTATGCGGCCGCTTACACATCTTCTAAATAGTGAACAGTTCTTAACCGTGACATTTGAATACTGTTTTGGTTGTGGACATACAACTTGCAAGTGAAACTTTGGCCAGGATTTTTTTTTTAATTCATAAAGGGGAATAATTCAATCAAAGTCCAAACTCGAGTTATCGGCCTACAATTAATCATGAAGACCTTGTATTAGTTTTAGTACTTATATTTAAACGAGCAACGAGTTTTATGCAAAATCCTGGCAATAGGGTAAAAAAGAGAGTCCTATTGTGGACCTTTCTATGCAAATTGCAGAATGGCCGTTAACTCAAGCTTGGATTTTGATTAAATTATTCCCCTTTATGAATTGGTTATACCCAACCATTCAATAGCTATACCAATCGGAATTTCCTCGGCTATTATCAAGGCTTACGGAAAGGAACGAAAAGTTGCGATTGTAGCTATACAGAAACAAGCAATTATCATAGTATTGCAAGCAATCCATAAGTCCCCTACCGGTTAGAACCCCAGCAACATTCTAAAGGGCCATTGGCCATTCGCTTATGTTTTTATTTTAAGTAAATTTGTTGAAAAAGTTCTTTAAATGTGATCACAGGAAACAGTTTTTATGAACAGACAGACAGACGGACTGAAGGACACTCTAAAGTTATTTTTTTAAACATCCTTGTTATCAAAATATAACATTTTTAAAAGCAAAATTCTTAAAAATGAGATAACTTTTGAAATAAAGATGCAAGACGTCATACATGATGTGAGTGTAACAAAGAACAATTAGTAATGAAGGTATTGATAATGAATGTTTATTTTGAATTTGTAGTCAAAGAAAGTTAAAAGAACGAATAAGAAAAATTCAAAGTTTAAGGAGGAGATAATTCTGAAAATATGGATGCTAGATTTATAAACCTTGTCATATTATTATGATGTGGGAGTTTGAAGAAAATCGTATAATGATTGAAGCAGTTGGAGTAAAATTAACAATTTCTCGAAAAAAGTTCAAAAGGGGCATAATTCTGAAAATAGTCTTGCTAGAGTATTGAACTTTCTCACAAATGTTGAGTGATAATAAGAAACATATATATGAAGTTTGAAGTAGATACATTCAGAAAAAAAGAAGTTATAAAAAAAAACAATATTTTTTCATGAATATTCTAAGTTCAAGGGAGGAAATTCTGATAAATTTTGTGCTAGAGTTGTAAACCTTGTCACATATGATGTGGTTGATGACTAGAAACTTATATTTAAAGTTTGAAGAAAATACCTTAAGAAATAAAGAACTTATAGTGATAAAACGTAAAAACTAGAATCAGAAATCTTGAAATTAAGTCTATTTGTTACCATAGCAACCAGAATTTTCAATATAGGAAGAAAGGAAACGAATGTGCATAATCTCCAGACTGCCATCTACCGATATTTCAAGTTTCATAAAAATATTTTCAGTACTTTTTGCGTTATCACTGGATCCAGGTTATTTGTAAAATTTGCCATATTTTCAGTCTATTTGTTGTCATAGCAACCAGAATTTTCAACATAGGAAGAAAAGAAAATGACGTGCATAATCTCCAGACTGCCATCTACCCATATATTAAGTTTCATAAAAAAATTTCCAGTACTTTTTGCGTTATCACTGGATCCAGTTTATGCGCAAAATTTGCCATATTTTCAGCCTATTTGTTGCCATAGCAACCAGAATTTTCAACATAGGAAGAAAAGAAAAAGACGTGCATAATCTCCATCCTGCCATCTATCCATATATCAAGTTTTATAAAAATATTTACAGCACTTTTCAAGTTATCGCGGGATCCAGTTTTGTGGAAGGACGGACTGATAGACAGACAGACGGACGGAGGGTAAACCTAATGTCCCCCCCCCCCCGGTAAACCGGTAGGGGACTAAAATAGTCAGTGGACGACCTGGTTGATGGGTTTGTTTGCGATACTGTTTGTGAGCCATTGGCTTAGCAATCAATAAAAAAAGTCGGGCTATGTTTGTTTGATTGGGTTTTACGTCACACCGACACAGTATAGACCTTTTTCGACGCGGTCCATTGCTATGAAAAAATGACCGGTAGTAGTATTTTCTCGCGCATGCGCAATCTGCGAAGGGCAAAAAATAGCATTGCCCTACATAGATATGTAGTAGAAATTCATAGACAATTCCGATAAAGTTTAAGGTAAAAAATAGAAAATCATATTGAATAGCTTTTAATAGAAACACAAAAGATACCTATTTTAGCTTTGTGGCAAAGATTGCCATAAAAAGGCATGGAAAGCACGATTGTTTAAGAATTCCCCCTTACGATCACGGACCGGACATTGAGATAATTGTTTTAAAAAAATGTCGAAATCTGCATGTATATATACGAGTACAAATAAAGAATTCAATTTAATTGTTGTTGAAATCGTCCATATAAAAGCTTAATAAATCGTATAACATATATAATTGATTTAATCCTTTATCCGACTTGACTGTTATGCCAAACAGAATTTTTTTTAAGTTATATAAATATATATGGTTTTTTTTTCAAACTCTTGAGAAGTTAAGATTGGAGGTGAAATAACACATGAAGTAACACATGAAAACGCATGACACCTACACTATTTGTCACTTCACAAAATTAATAAACATTGATGAGATTGATATAAATAAAAAGTAACTTTAATTACGATTTACATAATTTTTAGTGATAAACTATGTCATGGTACTAGAACGCCCCGGTTGAATGATATTGTTAAGAAGCTGGCAAATAGCAATCGGTCACGTGTCAATCCATTTACACTTACCACTTTCAAAGAAATACCAATTGTGTAATGTTATATAATATATTGGTAATAAAATTTATCTTTTACACCCTGCTGTTTCAATTTAAATTACTGATGAAAAAGTAATTTAATGATACCTTGAACAGAAGACGTTTAGTCATTGCATTACTATAATTATTCTATAATAAATATCAATTCACGATTTAAGTACTAACCGCTTTCATTCATCCCAAAGTTTCTGTTTTCTGGGTGTCATAACTTATAATCACGTCTTTGAAAGCCTTCAACTAGGCTAAATGTATCCAATCTTTATTGCGCTTTTGCTCTACGCAGAATGCGCAAGTGCAAAATGCAACATCGGTTTCTATGGAAAAATCGTACTGTAAAAAGGTCTAAAGTTCATATGGCGACGTTCCAGCTTTAGTGGTGGAGGAAAAACTCAGGTGCCCTTCTGTGAATTAGTTGAGACACGAACGGGCACCAAGGTAGAACCACCGACGTTCCGTAAGGTTGCTTGAAGCGGAAGCCCCTTTTGTCCAGTCTGGTTCCCTTCCTACATTAACTACAGACTATTAACGTTGTTAAAGGGAAAGGAACTCCAGACTACCTTTAGCTTTGCTAAAATTTGGAAAGGTTCATAGAAATAAAAAAAAAGAGTTTTAAATGCAGTTTATTTTTTAACTAAAAGGAAAAAAATAAAAAGACAACGAAGTATAACCCTATTCATAAAAGGTCTGCATTCCTTGTTAAAACCATCATCACAGTAAAGATGACTGTCCATGTCGTGGGAAATGCGAGGATACCTGGAATGAGACAACAGCACGATTGCCAATAGGTAAATAAACATGCAAATTTATTGATATCCCGCCGTTTGAAACAATTGGCATCCTGCACCGATCTTCACTGTGTGATAAAACTGATATCCCTCACCTTGTGATACAACTGATATCCCTCACCTTGTGATACAACTGATATCCCTCACCTTGTGATACAACTGATATCCCTCACCTTGTGATACAACTGATATCCCCAACCAATGTGATACAACTGATATCCCCAACCAATGTGATACAACTGATATCCCTCACCTTGTGATACAATTGATATCCCTCACCTTGTGATACAACTGATATCCCTCACCTTGTGATACAACTGATATCCCTCACCTTGTGATACAACTGATATCCCCAACCAATGTGATACAACTGATATCCCTCACCTTGTGATACAACTGATATCCCCAACCAATGTGATACAACTGATATCCCCAACCAATGTGATACAACTGATATCCCTCACCTTGTGATACAACTGATATCCCTCACCTTGTGATACAACTGATATCCCTCACCTTGTGATACAAACTGATATCCTCACCTTGTGATACAACTGATATCCCCAACCAATGTGATAACACTGATATCCCTCACCTTGTGATACAAAACTGATATCCCCAACCAATGTGATACAAACTGATATCCCCAACCAATGTGATACAACTGATATCCCTCACCTTGTGATACAACTGATATCCCTCACCTTGTGATACAACTGATATCCCTCACCTTGTGATACAACTGATACACCCAACTGTGCGATAAAAATAATATCCCCCATCCAGTAATGATAAAATTGATATCCCCAACCAGTGTTATAAAAGTGATAACCCTATCCTTTACCGTGCGATACAATTGATATTGATACAATCACTTGGTTGAAACGACACCCTTAAATGATGAAAATGGATTAATTTGAGCAGCACGCCTCCAGATTCATGTTAATTTTCATGAACATTTTGATAATGTATTTGAAAGTGAAATATAGTGAGGTGAACAAATAAAGTTATCCACATATTGCAATCGGCATTTACAATCCCTGCAAACATTAATAACCGAAAAGAGGTTAAATATGCAAAAACAGCCCTTACTGCGTTAGTAACGCAGTAGAAATATGATGATAAAATGCTACAAAATCGGTCTTACATCGGAAATAGCTGTAAACTTTAGAATGAATCTTGAATGTTTTTACCTTTCTTAAAATATAAGTACATTTTTTCTCAATTTTTATTTTGGCTCATCTTGAGGCTGCAGCCTTGAACTTTTCATGACATTATGTAATGTTATCTGATCAGGGTTCAACATAGTGAAAGCAACTCTCTTTATTGAAATACAAATGCATGTCAACATTATTTAATATCTAGTTAAACCAGTTTCTCAAGTTACAAAGTCCATACCTCAAGAAATGAACGGTCACATTTTTATAGTTAATGTATTTAATGAACATCATGTTAATGCATGTAAAGAGTTTTCTTCCAACCAGTCACTTGTAAAGTGACAATTTTCTTAAAAAAGTTAAGGTAAGAAAGAACCTTTACTCAAAACCTCCTGTGTGGATTTAGATGAAACTTGGTTATCCTTATTTCTATATAAACAATTGCAGAGAAATTCTAAAATATGGATCCGGACTGACAACGCTGCTTCAATGCCAGTTTTCCGACTTTTTTTCCGGCGGGGAATAACAAATGAGGGGCACAGGGGTTAACGTGCTTTACATGCATTGTTTCTTCTAGAATACCTATTGAAATATTTCCATTTTTTTCATAATTGGTCAAAATGGTATATAGTTTTTTTCGTGTTATCTGTAAATAACGAATATTCGTGTATAATAAACATATTTTATGTAATAAATAGAGGATATTGAATGAGTGTAAGTTCAATATTGAATATATTGCACAAGTTGAATAAAATTATATTATGCGAGCCCCTGGCGAGCACAATATATTTCATATAACTTGTTCAATAAATTCAGTAATGAACCTACACGAAGATAATATTCTATTTATCACATACCTAAAATAAACTAGAAATGTGTCCATAGGACACGGGTGCCCCCACACTCCACCGATTTGTCAATCTTATGTCTCTAGGTCAAATATTTTATATGGCTACATATGCCCAAACTGAAAACTAGAATCTTTTATTAAGTAAAGGGCAAATACTACAAATACTGGATAAATTCAAAAGAAAACCCCAAGGTGCATAAGTACACATGCTAACCAACATTCTTGTAAACTTCCAGGCCTACAGGTGTTACGTGCAACACAAGTTAAATATTGTAAATTTTTACTAATTCAAGGGCAATAAAATCTAATAATACTAAAAATATCCACACAAAAATACCCAGGTGCACAACTACAAATGCTGAGCAACATTCTTGTAAGGTTTCATGACTCTAGGTCAAATGCGTTTTTAGTTACGTGCGACACAACTTAAAAATTGGAATTTTTTACTAATTCAAGGGCAATTACTCTAAAAATACTACATGTATATACAGTCGACTCCAGTTATAACGAACTCAATGGGAAATTAAAATATCGTTCGTTATATCCGAAGTTCGCTAAAAGCGAAGTATCAACAACTGTCTGACTTGTTTGGATAGGGAAATTTGCCGTGAAAAAGATGTCCGTGAAGTACGCGGGCTAACGGGCTAGCAGTCTAGCGGGCTAACAGTATGAACTGAGCGGGCTAGCAGTCTAGCGGGATAACAGTGTGAACTGGGCGGGCTAGCAGCCTAGCGGGCTAACAGTGTGAACTGGGCGGGCTAGCAGTCTAGCGGGCTAGCAGTGTGAACTGGGCGGGATGGCGGGCCAGCGGGCTAAAATCTAAAACTTTATTGATTGAACATAAAAATGTTATGATACATTACCTGGCAGTGTGAAGTGAGCGGGCTAACAGTGTAAGCGGCGCTAGCAGTGTGAACTGGGCGGCGGGGCGGGCCAGCGGGCTAAAATCTAAAACTTTATTAATTGAACATAAAAACGTTATGATACATTACCCTGGCAGTGTGAAGTGGGCAGGCTAGCAGTGTAGCGGGCTAGCAGTGTGAAGTGGCGCGGCTGGCGGGCCAGCGGGCTAAAATCTAAAACTTTATTGATTTGAACATAAAAACGTTATGATACATTAACCTGGCAGTGTTGTTTGAAGTGGGCGGGCTAGCAGTGTAGCGGGCTAGCAGTGTGAACTGGGCGGGCTGGCGGGCCAGCGGGCTAAAATCTAAAACTTTATTGATTGAACATAACAACGTTATGATTTACATTACCTAGCAGTGTGAAGTGGGCTGGCTAACAGTGTAGCGGGCTAGCAGTGTGAACTGGGCGGGCTGGCGGGCCAGCGGGTTAAAATCTTAAACTTTATTGATTGAAGATAAAAATGTTATGATACATTACCTGGCAGTGTGAAGTGGGCGGGCTAACAGTGTAGCGGGCTAGCAGTGTGAACTGGGCGGGCTGGCGGGCCAGCGGGCTTAAATCTAAAACTTTATTGATTTAAATAAAAAACGTTATGATACATTACCTAGCAGTGTGAAGTGGTCGGGCTAGCAGTGTAGCGGGCTAGCAGTGTGAACTGGGCGGGATGGGGGGCCAGCGGGCTAAAATCTAAAACTTTATTGATTGAACATAAAAATGTTATGATACATTACCTGGCAGTGTGAAGTGGGCGGGCTAACAGTGTAGCGGCTAGCAGTGTGAACTGGCGGGCTGGCGGGCCAGCGGGCTTAATCTAAAACTTTATTGATTTAACATAAAAACGTTATGATACATTACCTAGCAGTGTGAAGTGGTCGGGCTAGCAGTGTAGCGGGCTAGCAGTGTGAACTGGGCGGGATGGCGGGCCAGCGGGCTAAAAATCTAAAACTTTATTGATTGAACATAAAAATGTTATGATACATTACCTGGCAGTGTGAAGTGGGCGGGCTAACAGTGTAGCGGGCTAGCAGTGTGAACTGGCGGGGATGGCGGGCCAGCGGGCTAAATCTAAAACTTTATTGATTGAACATAAAAACGTTATGATACATTACCTGGCAGTGTGAAGTGGGCGGGCTAGCAGTGTAGCGGGCTAGCAGTGTGAACTGGCGGGCTGGCGGGCCAGCGGGCTAAAATCTAAAACTTTATTGATTGAACATAAAAACGATGTGATACATTACCTGGCAGTGTGAAGTGGGCGGGCTAGCAGTGTAGCGGGCTAGCAGTGTGAACTGGGCGGGCTGGCGGGCCAGCGGGCTAAAATCTAAAACTTTATTGATTGAACATAAAAAACGATGTGATACATTACCTGGCAGTGTGAAGTGGGCGGGCTAGCAGTGTAGCGGGCTAGCAGTGTGAACTGGGCGGGCTGGCGGGCCAGCGGGCTAAAATCTAAAACTTATTGATTGAACATAAAATGTTATGATACATTACCTGGCAGTGTGAAGTGGGCGGGCTAACAGTGTAGCGGGCTAGCAGTGTGAACTGGGCGGGCTGGCGGGCCAGCGGGCTAAAATCTAAAACTTTATTGATTGAACATAAAAAAAACGTTATGATACATTACCTGGCAGTGTGAAGTGGGCGGGCTAGCAGTGTAGCGGGCTAGCAGTGTGAACTGGGCGGGCTGGCGGGCCAACGGGCTAAAATCTAAAACTTTATTGATTGAACATAAAAATGTTATGATACATTACCCGTGGCAGTGTGAAGTGGGCGGGCTAGCAGTGTAGCGGCTAGCAGTGTAGCGGGCTAGCAGTGTAGCCGGGCTAGCAGTGTTGAACTGTGGCGGCTGGCGGGCCAGCGGGCTAAAATCTAAAAACTTTATTGATTGAACATAAAATGTTATGATACATTACCTGGCAGCGTGAAGTGGGCGGGCTAGCAGTGTAGCGGGCTAGCAGTGTAAACTGGGCGGGGGCTGGCGGGCCAGCGGGCTAAATCTAAAACTTTATTGATTTATTGAACATAAAAAATGTTATGATTACATTACCTGGCAGTGTGAAGTGGGTACTCAAAGATCACTTTACGGTCTAAATTGGTCACGCTTCCTTAAAATCTAGGTTACTATGTCAACTTTTAGAAAATGTCATTTCCGCGCCATAACTCCAGTTTTGCAAAAAGGGGATAGAAATCAAGTGATATATACTGTGCATAACAAAGTGGAAAGAAAAATCAAATAACACTTACAATTCGCTCCTACATAAACATGAGTTATTGTATGGAAATGACTTTTCAAAGGTTTGACTTGGTGATCTTGATTTTAACCAAACTGTGAACAGCTGTTCGTGTAGTTAATTCTTTTTTGCTATTGTATGCAATATTACAAAATAATGCAGTTATATAATTTATCGTACCAAAAATGTTCCTTTAATGAAATCCGTAATTTTGAAACTAGAAGGCCAAGTATTTTTTATTGTGTTGAAATGTTTATTTCAGGAACGATATGCCAGATCTCCGAAAGTAAGTGGCGCTCGAAGTAATGGGAGAAAAACTCTTTTATAAGTGGAAACTAATCACAATATATGAAAAGGGAACGAACGCGACACAATATGAAAATATTGCAGGCTCGGTTTAATGAGCCTGTTCATGGGCAGTAATGAAATGATATTACTGCCCACGCCATTTAGCTTCGGGTTGAGCGCAACTCAATATTTACCAACTACTGTGATACTACTTGTGTCAGAAAAGTTTCACAATACACATTACTTGTAATTAGATTAAGTTACATTAAGCTGATCCGAATAAAACATATTAAACATTACTGAAAAAAACATTTGAATCTAATCTGTAGGTGACGTCGATTTGAAGTTTGTATTTTTTGGTTCAAGAGCATGCATATTATGTCGTCTAAATTGCTTTGTTGATATGGGCAATTTATAAGAGGAACATATTGGAATAATGTTTTAACCTTATTTGACATTGATTTTTGTAAAGTCTAGTTTGTATATGGGATTTTTTATGACTCCACGAAGTGGGAGGCATATAGAGTTGCACTCGTCCATATGTACGGTCCGTCCTTCCCGGTCCGTCATTTTTTGTCCGGAGCATATCTCAAAAAGTATTTAAGGTATCAACTTGAAACTTCATAGGTGGATAGATCATTAATGAGGAGGAGTGCAGTGCACACAAGAATTGATAACTCCAAACCTTGCATAATTTTTGACTTTATGCCCTTTGTTATTTTTTCAAACTTAGTTTTTGTCCAGAGCATAACTCAAAAAAGCCTTTGAGATATTAACATGAAATTTCATGGGTGGATAGATCTCACTCAGGAGGTGTACAGTGCCTAAGAATTGATAACTCTAGCCTTTCATAATTTTCGAGTCATTGCCCTTTGTCATTTTTCATACTTTTATTTTTTTCACCTGAGTGGAGCATAAACTCAAAGTCTTTGAGATGTCAACATGAAACTTCAAAGGTGGATATATCTTATTGAGGAGGAATGCTGTGCACATGAATGATAACTCTACCCTTTATAATTTTTGAGTTATTGCCCTTTTGTTATTTTTATATAGTGGTATAACTTGAAACTTCATAGGTGGATAGATCTCATAGACGATGAGTGTAGCACACAAGAATGAATAAACTGTACTGCATAATTTTTGAGTTATTGCCCTTTGTTATTTTCAGCCATCAGTATTCACATAGGTTTTCAAATCTGTAATCACTTCACCCATCAGTTTTTCATTACCAAAAGACCTCTTTTAAATTCAATTATTTTGCTCTACTACATATACATTCTTACAATGAGCAAACACATTTGGCGGAGATGGCATGCTAACATGGCTCTTGTTAAGAAAATATTTTTTCCTGCGACCATTTTTTCATCACAGTTATGGCCCTTTGATAAGTTTCAGTAATAAAATCTTGTGGCATCAGCTCTTCATTAACTCCCTTACCGATTTCTTTAAACTTATATAGAGGATCAAGCAGGATTTATAGATGATTGTAAAGAAAATATTTTTTTTTCTGCTGCCATTTTTACCAGACTTATAGCCTTTTGTTATTTGCCACTCATAACATTTTTATGCCATAACATTTTGTGGCATCAACTTCACATTTTCTACTGATTTCTAATTAACTTGCACAGATGACTAGACATTATGTGTACATTGTTGTAAAGGATTTTTTCTTGCAAGCATTTTCTCCAGAGTCATGACCTTTTCTTTATGTTAGTCAATAAAATTTTATAGCACTTACTCCTCATGTACTAGTCATGATCACCACTTGTTCTTAATACCTGATGCAAAATTTGTTACACATGTTGTTGTAGCAGTGGGAGCATCAGTGTCCTGAGGACACAGTCTAGTTTAAAATAATTTTTTGGGAACCATCTTTCGTTCTTTCGTTTAAACTTTATTTTAATATAAATTAGAATTTGAATAGTTTTCTTGAAACGACATCATAAGTTAAAGGGAGACACAGTCAAAATTTTCATATTTTAGAATTTTAATTTTCTATCCAATATTCTATAAATGTCATCGAAATGAATAGACTAAGCAGTCCTTGAAACAAAATTTGTTTCCATATAAAGAAAAAATGTTGGTTTCCTACCTGACCACGCGGGTCAAGTTACAGCATTTAGATTTCACCATAGTTATCACCGTGAACTATAAAAACGTAAAAGAACCTGTCAAGATGAGCGAATTTAGGCTTGTTTTAATCTTACAATATCTACAAATATTTGTTTTGTTAACTTCTAGGGATTGTAATTGTCAAATGACTTTGTTTTTAAACTACTCATTAGTTACTTCTTGCGTCGTCATTTCGTTCAAATATGTATAGACTTATTTAGGTTTTAAAACTCACATTATAAAGTATTTTATACAGACAAAAAACATGCAGGGACTTTTAATCACTTTTTAAACTTCATTTTAGCATAAGTTAAGTAAATATGGTAAATTTAATATTTTGTCATATATTTGCCATATCCCTTTAAGCAATTGTATCTTTTTACGTATGTACTGTGTAAAATTTGAGTTTTATTATTGAACTACAAAATTTCGTTTAGCAACTTAATCCGGATATTGTCATTTTTGTTTCAATTTTTTTGTTTTTGTTTCCAAACTGTAATGATAATTGTGATTTTGAAATGACACTATTAACATCATTTTCAACAACTTCTCTGCATAATTTTTATGGACAATTTAAACTGTATAACATAATGTTTTACTTTTAAAAACTTATTTTTTAACCTATATATTTCGGTATTATCTGTAATTGATAAATATCATCGTTTACCTATAGGTTTTAAAATAATTGATTTTGTAGCACATATGCATGTTTTATAGCTTTTTAACCTTTATGGGCAAGTAATTTCTTATTTTAACTAATGTCTATTCGAGTGTCATCCAGAAAATGATTGACAGTTGTCTAATGCTAGTTATATCAGAATTTAGGGATATCTTTGCTTCTAATAAATACATTTAGTTTATGTGTCTCTCTCATATGTTGTAATCATGCATACAATATTTTCATTCAAGGTATATTTATCTATATGCATGGCAAATTTGATCAAGTTATCTTGATTTGACTGTATTTCATTGATTCCTTGTTTTAATTATGTTGTTTTTTTTTTTCTCGAAAATCTAAAATCATTTTAAGGCACACACCTAAGAACAAAAAGAATTACCATAGCATCAAACGCTAAGTTACTGTCATTATATAAATGGACAATTTGCAATATGTTTGACAAAATTATTCAACAATTGTCATTTCATTTTTATATTTTTGAAAATTATTTAACGTTTTATCATGTATTTGATTTTCATGTTTGTTCATTCGTTTTGAACTAAATGTATTATGCACATCCACGATACATAAACTTTGTTGGCTTGTGTATGTATTCAGAAAATATTTTTATGTTGCATGTTGTCAGTAAGAATGCATTAAGCTCGTGAAAAATTTCGAAATTTTCGAAAGGTTTATTAACCACAAATACTGTTCCTTGACATTTCTTAATATTTTTTTGAAAAATAACTTTTGCATAATATTTGAGATTGTTATAAGTATAGGTTATTGTTTTATTTTTTTTAATTTTATGGAACTTATTGCAAGCCACGACGAAGCGCAGCATAAGTTCTATCAAATTGAAAATATAATACGATAACAAACTCGCATTTTCTTGTATTTTTCTTGTCAACGCCCGTATTGAAAAAATGAAAAATCAGAATTTTGATCACAAGAGAAGCAACTGTTGCCATCGGCGCAGGAAAACTTTTTTTAATAAAAAACGTATACAAAACTCTTATAGTAATATTTTATGTTAACCCTTAATGGGACGTTTTCTGGAGTTTTCAATATAAAGCATAAATTATAGGCAAAATTAAAACTGTTCAATAGAATTTTTTAAACTTGGCATGTTGTTAAAATATTGATAACGAAACAATTTTAAGCAAAAAAGAATTTGGGGTCACCGTTCTTGTTTTTTGAGTTATATCAATAGGCGCCAACAATAGCCGTTGATCAGGTTCCACAATGTTCAGGTGCCTGGACACTAGAATCATACTCAGTGGTTGGGCAGTAAACAGGTGTAGTTCTTGGCAGACGGCCAAGATGCGCACCGACTGATGTGGAGTCTTCGATGTTCGCAAAGGCTAGTATACTCGGTCAAAGCACCTTAAAATTAGTTGTTAATGCCGCCCCCCCCACTAGTTTGTTTCAGCCTGCCGGGAAAAGTTTAGTTTAAAAAATGTCTAGATTTTGCTATTAAACAAAAGATGCCAGTTCCATAACCATCCCTGGTTGGTTGATGACCATGGTTTAAATTAATACGGAATATTTGACAGGAGTGACCCCAGAAAAGATCTCTGCCCCTGGACTGAGAGTCCGGTATATTAACAGTTCGCCACAAGTTGGCTCGATACAATAGGTTTTTTGGTTTTTTTAATCCTTTTGTAAGTCCTATAACTGTGCCTGTTTCTTCTGCCATGATGGAAAAACGCCGACTTCAGTTAATGAATCATGAACACGCCAGCCCTCCCACTTCACACTCCTTAGAAATGTATCATGAGGTTTTCATATTGTCACACTTCTAAGAAATATTAAAGTTTATCCCGCTGGCCAGCCAGCCCGCCCAGTTCACACTGCTAGTCCGCTACACTGCTAACCCGCCCACTTCACACTGCCAGGAAATGTATCAAATAACGTTTTTATGTTGAATCAATAAAGTTTTTAAGATTTAGCCGTTGGCCGCCAGCCGCCCAGTTCACACTGCTATCCCGCTACACTGTCAGCCGTCTAATTTCAACTGCTAGGAAATGTATCATGAGGTTTTTTAATGTTCAACCAATAAAGTTTTAGATTTTTAGCCCGCTGGCCCGCCCAGCTCTCGCCCAGTTCACTCACTGCTAGCCCGCATACATCTGTTAGCCCGCCACTTCACACTGCCAGGTAATGTATTTATAACGTTTTTATGTTCAATCAATAATAGTTTAAGATTTAGTTAGTCCGCGGCCCGCCAGCCCGCCCAGTTCACACTGCTAGCCCGCTACACTGTTAGCCCGCCCACTTCACACTGCCAGGTAATGTATCATAACATTTTTATGTTCAATCAATAAAGTTTTAGATTTCAGCCCGCTGGCCCGCCAGCCGCCAGTTTCACACTGTTATCCCGCTACACTGTCAGTCCGTCCAATTCACACTGCTAGGAAATGTTCATAAGGTTTTAATGTTGAATCAATAAGTTTTAGATTTTAGCCGTGGCCCGCCCCCCGCCCAGTTCACACTGCTAGCCCGCTACACAGTTAGCCCGCCCACTTCACACTGCCCCCAGGTAATGTATCATAACATTTTTATGTTCAATCAATAAAGTTTTTTAGATTTTAGCCCGCTGGCCGCCAGCCCGCCCAGTTCACACTGCTAGCCCGCTACATGCTAGCCCGCAAACTTCACACTGCCAGGTAATGTATATAACGTTTTTATGTTCAATCAATAAAATTTTAGATTTCAGCCCGCTGGCCCGCCAGACCGCCCAGTTCACACTGCTAGCCCGCTACACTGCTAGCCCGCCCACTTCACACTGCCAGGTAATGTATCATAACATTTTTATGTTCATTAATAAAGTTTTAGATTTTTAGCCCGCTGGCCCGCAAGTCCGCCCAGTTCACACTGCTATCCGCTACACTGCTAGCCGCCCACTTCACACTGCCGGGTATTTATTCATAAACATTTTTATGTTCATTAATAAAGGTTTTAGATTTTAGCCCGCTGGCCGCAGCCCGCCCAGTTCACACTGCTAGCCCGCCTACACTGTAGCCGCCCCACTTCACACTGCCAGTTAATGTATCATAACATTTTTATGTTCAATTCAATAAAGTTTTAGATTTTAGCCCGCTGGCCCGCAGCCACGCCCCGTTCACACTGCTAGCCCGCTAGACTGCTTGCCCGCCAGTTCACACTGTTAATAGCCCGCTAGACTGCTAGCCCGCCCAGTTCACACTGTTAGCCCGCTAGACTGCTATGCCCGCTCAGTTCATACTGTTAGCCGCTAGACTGCTAGCCCGTTAGCCCGCGTACTTCACGGACATGTGAAAAAGCCATACTCTTCACTGGTTACCTGTGTAACCGGTATTTTACTGCAGCGGTTATTTAATGGTTATTTAATGCAGGGCATTTTATTGCGCAATATATTATGCACATGGTACATAAATTTATTCATGTATTGTCTATAAAGTTCTTTACCATTTGTTTTCTTTTGCTAAATTTGTTTATATTCGTTTGGTTAATATTGCAAAAAAAAAAGTCGATTACTTTTTTGGCAATTATCGGGCATTTACATCAATCAACTGAGAGTGTCAACGAGTTAGGAAATTGTGTTTGAGAACATTTTTCAAAAATCTTTATTCACTGAAGCCATAACTAACCTGTGCAATCATTCGATTGTTTAATTATCGGATAGTGTTATTCGTGTTAACTGATCTAATCGAGCGCATCCCGATATTTCAATTATAACAGTTTGTTATAGCCGGGGAAATTTAAATGTTTTCTGTCATTTCGGGCTTGAAACATGATTCGTTATAGCCGAAAATTGGAAAATTAAACGAGACTTACCTTGGTTAAGTCGATGTTATTATTGAAATTCGGGAATTT
>NW_026855199.1:0-29344 GCF_026571515.1 Ruditapes philippinarum | reverse complement strand
TTCCATTGTCCTACAATATTCAAACTTCATAGGATGATTGTCCATATTTGGTAGAAGACCCCTATAGATTTTGGGGTCACAGGTCAAAGGTCAAGGTCACTATGACCTTAAAACTGAAAACAGTTTCCGGAGCATAACTTAAGTTCCCATTTGGCCCACAGTGTTCAAACTTCATAGGAATGATTGTCCATATTGGGGTAGAAGACCCCTATTGATTTTGGGTCATAAGGTCAAAGGTCAAGGTCACTATGACCTTAAAACTGAAAACAGTTTCCGGAGTATAACTTAAGTTCCATTTGGCCTACAGTGTTCAAACTTCATAGGATGATTGTCCATATTGGTAAAAAGACCCCTATTGATTTTGGGTCACAAGGTCAAAGGTCAAGGTCACTATGACCTTAAAACTGAAAACAGTTTCCGGAGCATAACTTAAGTTCCATTTGGCCCACAGTGTTCTAATTCGTAGGATGATTGTCCATATTGGGTAGAAGACCCCTATTGATTTTGGGGTCACAAGGTCAAAGGTCAAGGTCACTATTACTTTAGAAATTGAAAACAGTTTCTTGAGCATGACTTTAGTTCCATTTAGCCCACAATATTCAAACTTTATAGGATGATTGTCCATATTGGGTAGAAGACCCTATTGATTTTGGGTCACAAGGTCAAGGTCACTATTACCTTAAAACTGAAAACAGTTTTCGGAATATAACTTAAATATCATTTGGCCTACTGTGTTTAAACTTCATAGTATGATTGTCCATATTGGGTAAAAGACCCCTAATGATTTTGGGTCACAAGTCAAAGGTCAAGGTCACTATTACCTTAGAATTGAAAACAGTTTCTGGGGCATAACTTAAAGTTCCATTTGGACCACAATATTGAAACTTCAAAGGAGGATTGTTATTTGAAGGAGGTAATACTTTATTTTAGTCCCATGTCTTACAAATGCTTCATCTTTACTAAAAAAAAAACAACACTTTCGGGCATATAATGCTCCGCCTAGCGGTGCTCTTGTTATACTTCAGAATAGACAAATGTACATGAATGATGTAATTGAAGATCATAAACAGGAAATGTCCAAGTTTCAGCTGCATAAGAAAAGTACAACAAGCCTAGAAGATGTTGACAAACAGTTTCTGAAGATTTATAATACACACGCTAAGGTACAACTGTCAATTTGGCATTTTAGTTTTATTCTAAAACAGAGCAAAAGATGAAGTGACCAAAAATGTTTTCTTTTAGCTAGCTTTTCAGCCTAAAAAATGGATAAGACATCCATGTGACTAAGTGGTTAACACAGCAGATTTGTAATCTGCTGATTATATGGGTTCAAACCCCATAAGGGACTGCAATTTGTTTTTTCTGAACTTTATACTCAATGCTCAGTACTGGTTCGGGTTCCAGGAAAGGATTCTAGTGTTTCAAAAAGGTTATTATAGCTTCCAACACAATCAAACTAAGACACCATTCAGGTTAACATTCTGGTACATGCAGACTCTAAAGTATGTAATTTCGAGTCTGAATGACTTGAGCTCAAAGGTCAAGGTTATATTTACATGTATCTTTTCTGAAAAAAAAAAGAAACATACAGACTGGGTTATTACAAAAACTGACTAAACCTGTTTGGAAAATTGAAATGTCGTAGAACTATTCACTAGCAAATTTAAACTAAATATCTTTTTTGTATTCATCTAAAAATGTTATGCTAATGTAATATTGGCAGTTTAGGATTTACTTTTTGAATTCTTGAAGACACTGTTAATCATTACCCCTCTAAATATCTTAAATGAAAATGTTCATCTAGTTTTAATCTGAGCAAAACCAATCAAGGCCACTTTCTAAATTGTAAGACTGCCTATTCTATTTTTAGAACAAAGATCCTAGAAGAGTAAGGTCAGCTTGTAGACCAAGGTCGGGTTATAGAGGTCAGATTTCACAAGCAGCTGCTATGGCTGACAGGGCAGATGTTAGAGTTGAAGATTTATTAGGTCAACAGGTGTCACAGGGTCATAATGGTGTTGGTGGTGATGTTAACAGCAACAGTGTGAGTATTTAAAGGTTGTAAAAGAGAAATAATCCGCGCCACAACAAAACCAACATAATGCGTTTGCGACCAGCATAGATCCAGACCAGTCTGCACATCCGTGCAGTCTGATCAGAATCTATGCTGTTCGCTTACAAACCCTTTTACAAGAAGATGAACTGATAGAGAACAGCATGGCTCCTGATCAGACTGCGCAGATCTGCAGGCTGGTCTAGGTCCGTGCTGGTTGCAAACCCATTATGTTGGTTTTGCTGTTGCGCAGCTCAAATATATCCTGTTCTTTAAAGACAAGTGTTTCTTGTCAAGAGGATTCTCTATTCTGTTTAAGCATTGAAGTGTTGTCTAAGGGTGGCATATTTGTTATGAAGAGTGGTCTTTAGTTGACACAATTTTGACTGTATATACTGATTGCTAGTACATTATGCTGAACAAAAAAACAACAAAAAAACTTGTTACATGTTTGTACAATATTGGAAATAAAATGTTAATTACAAAAAATTGTTGTTTGTTAATTTAATTTTATTGAATGAAGCTTTATTTTATTATGTACTATTCCTCTTACACTTTTCCTAATTTGCATTACTTTTCCTGATTGCAGTAGATATTTCTTATATTTATATATTTTATTACTGCACAGGCTTTTAGTGCGTTGTACAAGCTGGATTCTAGTGAAGGACAGAGACAGTTATACAGGCCTAGAGAACATTTCGATGATGCAAATAGATATAAACAGGTACGCATAGACAAAATATTTTTGTTTGCATATGAAAGTCAAGTCATCAGATAAGTGCATTACAATAGGATCTCACCACAACCTATTTGTTAACAAAAGATCTTATGTCAGTATTTGTGGTTAAATCTATTTGTATTCAAATAGAAGGTCAGAGTAGGGATCTATGCATTACATTGTGAGCAGACAAGATTTGTAGTAAGGATAACTCATGCCTGACCTTGACCTCAAAATCACCTTGACCTTTATTTCCTTACACCTTTATTAGCCAATTAATTCATAGTGTGCCTTTTGTTATTTATAAATGTGGATAAATATGTTGATATTTTCCAAATTACTATTTTGAGAACAGATATCTCTTCAGAGTCATAATGTTGAAATAATCTATATAAAGTTTTATAAAGTTTTAAATTGGTTTTGGTAATTATTTAGTTTCAATAAATTTCAGAATAACCTATTTGACCCAGATGTGATATTTAGCCCAGAGTTATTGGCACCACAAAGAGAGGCCAAAGGAAGGCCTGGCAGTGCTACCAGTTCATTATTAGGGTCTGGTATAAATCTTAAAAATAGACCAAAATCTGCTTCAATGGGTAATTATTTGAGCCGTTTTTATTTGTAATTTTAAACAATTTTAAAATCTAGAAAATTCTGGCTATATGAAGGTTCAATAATTTTATTTGCTTGACAATTTGAAGAATAGGGGGAGCTATCCATCACACTGGTTACGTTTTTGCGTGCTTACAGACTGTGTCTTCAAAACTAGTAAAGGGAATGGGTTATAACTTCAAGCATTTTTGAAAGCATAATATTAAGTCACTGTCTATAACATGGATTTTGACAGAATTATGACTATCATTGAACTAAGAAAATTCTACTTAACCAAACTCTTGTTTTTCTATCAAGTGCATTTCTGGTTCATTTGAAAAAATTTTATTGACACAAAAACATTGTTGACAATGTTATTTCCATAAATGATGATGAGTATGGAGGGCAGTTGTCATGTACAAGAATAATTATTAAACAAAATGAAATTGTGACCAAAAAAAAAAGAAAAAATTAAATTAGAATAAAACATTTGAGATCTGATTATGTATAGAATTGTTATAGAAAAATCGGTCATTTTTGCTCATTTTTTTGGAAGTCAAGCTTTTGACATTGCCTTAGTTAATTAAGTTATTTAACCTTCTTATTAAGGGAGTTTTCTCTGTGATTGTCAAAGATATCCATTTAAACTTTGGAAAATTTATCTGATAATTACAGGAAAAGGGTTCCATTTTAGCAAGCAATTACAGACATGATTTCAGGACAATTTAACTTGAAGTTGTCATATCTGTAAAAGAATTTTTTTTACTTATTTAGTAATTAATTTATTGATGAATTGGAAAAAAACATAAGAAATTCTAATTTCTTTATTACAGTGTTCATGACAGAACCAAAACCAGAGCGACCACTGAAATACGAAACTACACGGCCTACATCCGGGAAAAAGCCTCGGCCTGGCAGTGGCACTGCCTCACTTCGTGGACGACGTCACTCGGCACCTACAAGGAGACAGGCTCCGACACTGATAAACAGGAAGGAACTTCACAATAGATCTGAACTGGATCACAATAATGAGCCAGAAAATGATGAAATTGAACCAGAGTTACAGAATATTGAAAACCAGAATATGAATACAAGTTTTAATGAAGGAAACTTAAGTGATGAACAAAATTGCTGTGGAGACAACATTGTGAAAGAAAAGCCACCCATAAAGGTCAAGGTCAAGAAAGGTCATCCTATGGACAAATTTGTAGAAGATCTGAGGCTCATGGGTGAAATGGAACTAGATTTTAAGAATTCTACTTTACAATTGCAAAAGAAACTTGGTCTTGATGGAAGTGGTTTTATTTACTAAATATGAGTAAACTTACAGTATTTCCCAAAACAAAGTATTTTGATATAAAAGAATATTTTATTTTTTAAGACATTGTATGTTATTAAGCTGTTTTAAAAATGCTAAAAATAAGAGAAATTTCATGTTTTGATTGACTGAATCTCTTTATTTACACACAGGAATACTTATTTTGAGGAGACTTCATAAACTTGAAGAGGGTGGTATTTGAACTCATATTTTTAAAATTATATGGAAAAGAGTTTTGTCCTATCTTAGAAGCTGTGTCTTGAATACTGTTGTAACAACAGGGTTAGTAGCTGGTCACTTCTAAAGAAATTTGTAATTACTAGTTAGTTAGGCAGGTGTGCTGTCCAAATAGACAGACCACAAAGATATGAATAAACAGAATTGAAATTGGCATCAAAACCAGAGAAACAAACAAACAAAGTTTCATAGAGTGTTTCATGTGAAAACTTAATTACAAATGGCAATGTATCTATTCAGTGACATCAGTTCATTTACTCAAAATCATTTACATTTTGCATAACTTTAAAAATAGCAAATTCTATTTCATTTGGATTAGTTTTATTACGGATCCCGTAGAGCAAATGGTTAACCATTTTTAAATTTAAAGTTTTGATACAACATAGACCAAAGAATGGGAAGTGGTGTACAATTTCTATATTTTAAAATCGATAGTCATGTGTCAATATTATAGTTTCAAGACGATATGTAAATATTCTTTAATGGCATAATTTATTTACATTATAGATACTGATCATATTTATTTTTAACATTTAAATTGTTATACTAAAATTGCACTTTGCAGATGGTAATTTAAAAGATGTATACATACTAAATGTGCTAACTTAGAAAGGGCATGACCATTTCATGTATGGACTGTAGTAATTATATGTATTGGCATGGTATATTCATTTTATTCATCCATGTTGTTTTCATATTTCTAGTTTACAAATGAGCCGTGTCATGACAAAACCAACATAATGGGTTTGCGACCAGCAATTGGATCCAGACCATGCTGTTCTCTATCAGTTTCTCTACTTGTAATAGAGTTGATAAGCGAACAACATGGATCCTGATCAGACTGCACGGATGCGCAGGCTGGTTTGGATCCATGCTGGTCGCAAACCCATTATGTTGGTTTTGTCATGACATGGCTCAAATGTACTGTTCCTGCTTGTAATACAGTGTGTTCCTGTTATTAGTGATGATCAAATACTTTTTACATGTTATATGGCCCAGTATATATATTGATACCTTGAAAGCCAGGTAATGATATCCAAGGCATTAGGTATTTAAATGGTTATATGGTCAGCAGCCATTCATTCTTGGCCATATAACCTGTCAAAAGTCATTATAACAACCATATAATACTGCCTAAATTGCTTTATCTAATAAGTGTAATAAATTCCATGCATTGGTGTTTATAGATAATATAAACATCATGATTATCCAATGAAAATCATTGTTAAAAACATGCATTATTATAATGAAATAAATAGTTCTGTTTCTATATAATTATAATAAAGAATCATAGAAGGGGTATTTTTTTCCTATATTTTTAAGTACATGAGCTTATCACATAAACCGTGACGCAGGAGTGTAATCAAGCCATTTTATAAAAACGATATTACACTACTGTAGTGTAATGACACTTTGATGTGACGTCAATTGCGCTATATATAAACATAGTGTAAAAGCGCGCGTATGTGTAAGCTTTACACTAAAAACGTGTCAATGAAAAATGGCTCTTTTTTATCAGTTTACCTATGTGATAAATAGAAAATTATATTCGTGTAGATTCAATACAAAATTTATTGAACTCGTTGAATAAAACAATATTATGCTTGCCAGAGACTCGCATAATATGATTTTATTCAACTCGTTCAATAAATTTTGTATTAAATCTACACTCATTCAATATCCTCTATATAAATAATAGTCTCACATGTCAGAGTATCATAAACATTTATTTTAAATGTATTTTATACAAAGTCTTTGCAATTTTAACATATTCAGGCCATGTATTTTTTATTAGCTCACCTGTCACAAAGTGACAGGGTGAGCTTTTGTGATCGCTTTTCGTCCGACGTCCGTCTGTCGTCCGTCCGTAAACTTTACCTTTAAATGACATCTCCTCATAAACCACTAAGCCAATTTCATCCAAACTTCACAGGAATGTTCCTTTGGTGGTAACCTTTAAAAATTGTTCAAAGAATTTAATTCCATGCAGAACTCTGGTTGCCATGGCAACCGAAAGAAAAAACTTTAAATATCTTCTTTTAAAAAACCATAAGAGCTAGAGCTTAGATATTTGGCATGAAACATCTTCTAGTGAGTGTCTGCCATGTTTGTTCAAATAAAAGCCCTGGGGTCAAAATTGGCCCCGCCCCAGGGGGTCATTGATTTTCCCTTTATGCATATAGTAAAAACTTAAAAAATCTTCTTTTAAAGAACCCAAAGAGCTAGAGCTAAGATATTTAGCATGAAACATGTTCTAATGGGTGTCTACCAAGTTTGTTCAAATTAAAGCCCTGGGGTCAAAATTGGCCCCACCCCGAGGGGTCATTGATTTTCCCTATATGCATATAGTAAAAACTTAAAAAATCTTCTTTTAAAGAACTCAAAGAGCTATGGCTGAGATATTGAGCATCAAACATGTTCTAATAGGTGTCTACCAAGTTTGTTCAAATAAAAGCCCTGGGGTCAAAATTGGCCCCGCCCCAGGGGTCATTGATTTTCCCTATATGCATATAGTAAAAACTTAAAAAATCTTCTTTAAAAGAACCCAAAGAGTTAGAGCTAAGATATTTAGCATGAAACATGTTCTAATAAGTGTCTACCAAGTTTGTTCAAATAAAAGCCCTGGGGTCAAAATTGGCCCTGCCCCAGGGGGTCATTGATTTTGCCTATATGCATATAGTAAAAACTTAAAAATCTTCTTTTAAAGAACTCAAATAGCTATGGCTAAGATATTTAGCATCAAACATGTTCTAATAGGTGTCTACCAAGTTTGTTCAAATAAAAGCCCTGGGGTCAAATTTGGCACCGCCCCGGGGTTCATTGATTTTCCTTATATGTGTATAGCAAAAACTTAAAAAATCTTCTTTGAAAAAACCCAAATAGCTAGAGTTAAGATATTAAGCATGAAACATTTTTTAGTGAGTGTCTACAAAGTTTGTTCAAATAAAAGACCTGGGGTCAAAATTGGCCCCGCCCCAGGGGTCATTGATTTTCCTTATATGTGTATAGCAAAAACTTAAAATCTTCTTTGAAAAAACCCAAATAGCTAGAGTTTAGATATTAAGCATGAAACATCTTCTAGTAGGTGTCTACAAAGTTTGTTCAAATAAAAGCCCTGGGGTCAAAACTGGACCGGCCCCAGGGGTGTCATTGTTTTTAACTATAATTATGTGTATAGTAAAAACTTTAAAAAAAATCTTCTTTTAAAAAGCCCAATGAGCTAGAGCTTAGATGTTTAGCATGAAACATCTTCTTATGGGTGTCTACCAAGTTTGTGCAAATAAAAGCCATTGGGTTAAAATTGGCCCTGCAACGTTTGGGGGGGCTATATACAGGTGAGCAACCTCAGGGCCATCATGACCCTCTTGTTCATTTCATAACAATGCTTAAAAGTTATTTTTGTGCTAATTAAATAACATTTTATGTACATATTTATAATAATACATGTATTCTTACTTCTTTATGATAAAGTACCTTTAAAGTATTAAAAACTGTGGTAGATTTAATGTACCTTTTATTCATGCATGCATTAACATCTGCAGAAGCACAAGGACACATTTAAAACCAGAGCCCACAGGGCAATGGATTTAATAATGTCCGAGTGTTAATGAGTGAACAAAACTTTCTTTGTATTAAAGATGTGCTAAATATTAATTTCATATTTGCTAAATAATGTACTGGTCCTTCACATTTATGTGAGTTCATCTCAGTGCATCCTTGTGTTTGCCTAATTATGTCAAGGACATTGGCAAAAACTTTGCAGTTTGGTGCCAGAAAGCAGTTTCTTTCATTTTTCTACCATGATAAGTTTTAATTTTGTAACAAAACGTAGCAGAAGGCTTTTCCATTCAATTAATACACAGGTATGACATTTTTGCACTGAGGTGAACATTCTTTTGTCATCTCTGCTAATGGCATTTGCTTTTTAAATAGGACTAATCAGCTTGAAGGCTTTTGAATAATTATCTGTTTATTAGGGTTTTTTTAACGTACAATTGCTATTTCAGACATATTAATATAACATATACTAACTGATGTCTCATGTAACATGCTTATCCTTTTTATGCCCCCACTAATTAGGGGACAAATATAGATTTTCCCTTGTCAGTTTGCCCCATTCTCATGCTGTCCTGAAAATACAGTGGAATGTGCAGGCATTTATATAATGGACACATTTATAACTGAAATATTTTAGGTTTATTTTAAGGTTTTCTATTACGCTAATGTTATTGTGTTTTGTTAGTAGAATGATGTATGTGAATTTTATTTTTTTTAAACATGCCTAGATATTTTCTTCAGTGTCAAAGTCTTGCTTCTAGTCATAGATATATGAAACTTTAGGATATGTACGATTTTTGTGTGTATTTCTTTAAAGGGACTCCACTGAAGTATTTTGACATGATAGGACTGGATTTTTTTTGAGATTATCGTTCAAATTGATGTAGATTTATACCAATAACTGATGTACAAAATTTGAAATTATTTGCTTACTCCATTTTTTCCAAGAATATTTATTATAATTTAGAAAATGACTCAAAGTTGAAAAGTGTTGCAAAGCTTTTCACTCAAATTGGATAAGCAATATTACAAAGTATGATTTTCAAAGTTATTTCTGGGCATATTTTTCAATGATCTTTTGCCTATCTTTCTGTTTTGAGTGCCCAGATTAATCTATGTAAGACATTACAATTATATGTTTTAGGCTTATGGACCTCAGTGGAGTTCCTTTAAGTTGTTTTTTTTGTACATTTTATATATTACAACACATGTAATATATATTCATGCTGTCATTTTTCATAATTAGCTGATTAAGAAATTCAATGCTTTTTGTCTAAAAAATCAGTAATCTAAGTAAATCTTGTGTGAAAAAGTTTACTATTCAAGGTGAAATATTTTTTCCTGTAAATAAGAGCTGCATTAGGCGAAATGTAAATTTTGCTTTAAGTGAAGAATGTCTTGGTTTTTCTTTTAAAATGAAAAATGTCTTATATCCCTGAAAATCCTCTCTTATCATGGGTACTTTTTTCTGGAAAAAACAAACAAACAAAAAAACAACAACAAAAACCATTGAATATTTTTGGTGAAAAACATTAAAGCCTGTGAACAGCGGATGGAAATGAGTTGCACTTTTTTAGTGGAGAGTATTTTCTTTTTTTTCTAGAAAACATTTATGTAAAACGAACAACATTTTAGCTTTTGGCAGTAAACAACTTTTAAGGAAATTTATAAAATTTTTGGCCAATGAAATATTTCAAAGACAAAAGTGTTCCATTTCATATCTATAGTTTCAGTGTAAGTACAAATCCAGTTAAAATATAATCTGCCAAGAAATGTATGTTGTTGTATTCAAATATACATGTATTTAAAAAAATGAAATTTAAATAAACGTAACCAGAAAATTTAATTGATCAGCTAATACGTTATGGTTATTAAAAAATTGAATTTATTCTAGTACTGATCATGCAAAAACATATATTGAATTTATAGTCACTTTTGCCAATTTGCTAAATTATGATAAATATGTATTGCCATATATTTTAACTATAAACTAAAAATCTAAACGTTTGCGTTTAGTTATCTGATATTAAATTACTTCTGTGACGTCATTCCTTTGTTCTGACCGTACTGTATTTTTAATACAGTACAGGTAGGTGTCCAATATTAACGTGTAAGTCCAATATTAATTGTGTAACACATTAATATGAAAGAAGCTTCAATGACCACAGGATTTTGTGGAAAATCATCAAAATTAAAGAAAGAATAAAAGATTAAATAAAATGTAAGTTAACACGAGTAATGCAACGTTTTTCCTTTGCCCATTACGTATTTTACAGAATTTTACTAAAAGAACAATAATTGTTATCTGTCGACGATTTCTTTGCTCATTTCACGAATTCTATTTTCAAGCCTACTGGTTTTCAATCTCCAAGCTCTTAAAATTATATTACCGTTTACGCTTCCGTAGTGAAAGTCAGTTGCCTACGTCACATTACAAGCGGGGACCGGCCGGTATAGAGGGATCGGTGGGACACCGTTGATAATTTGAGATCGGAGAGAAACATTTCAATCATGTCCGGGAAGAAGTGGGCGGTCATTTTCACTCTGTGGTCCATTAAGTATTCGGACGGTTTCCGAAGGGTACTCGCCCGGTCACCCGGTGAAAACCCTTGGCATCTTCTTTCCTGACACCGGTCGACATTCTAAAGGTATTCGACAGACTACCGTACGATAAATGTCCAATTGCCGTCCGTTATCTGGCCTTTTTGCAACAATCGTACGGTGACAGTAGGCTGTCGTACGGTATTCGTATGGCATGCTATCCCATTTTCCGACCGTTATTCACACACCATCTTTTGTTGGCATTTTTCCTTGCCTTCTTCCCACACCCCTTCTTTGTTTTCTGTTTTGGAAGGTATATTACACTCTGAAATCAAAGTTTTCCATAAAAGATTGTAAATAAAAATTGAAAACTTCAAGAAACCTCTGACGTGTGGAAAACTGATAGAATAGATGTGTGTAATTGAGTTTCTTAATATACTTGCCATCGGTTGCCTGTATAAACAAGTCCTCCAGAAGAGTATTGGTCGTTTTAGATTTTGGAGGACAGCGCAAGATACAGATAGCAAGATGCCCCAATTTCAGAAAAAAATATGAAAAACAAGATCAATAAATCAGGACACCAAACAATCTTCTCCTTCTTCTTTTACTATCCAAGTTGTTAAGCACTTATACACAGGACCTCGCTTTAAAGTCTCGTCCGAAAGATTTTTAGTTATTTCAGTTGGTCATCCCGGGAATCGAACCCACAATGTCCAGATTACAGGTCTAGTGATTTAACCGATTCAGCACTGCACGCTGGCTAATTAGAGATTGATGATGGTATTGAGGACCATGACAGGAAGCAAAAACTTGAATATACATACCAGAGCACAGTTCAGCCACCCCATCAATCCTGGACTGTCTGTCAAGCAGTTAAACAGTAATAATCTCTTTCACTTTCGCAAGGTACTGATAACTTTTGTACAACGAAAGTGACTTTCACCGTCGTCCGAGAATTAAACACGGGTCGCCTAATTCAAAGTCTAAGGCTTGACCTGCCATAAGGTCTGTTCAATAACCCCAACGCTATCCTTGCCGACACCTTAGGACCATACGTGCAACGTACTGCGTCAATCCGGGTCCGGTCCCGGTCAGTAACCTGCCGAGACGCCTTCGGTGACCGCTCAGATACCGCTTGGAATCTGGGGGAATATTTGGCGCCCAGGAGGAAAAAATTTCAACCGGTATGTAACCGATAACAAAAATTGTCCGGCCGGGTATCGGAGAGTATTTTACCGTGTCTGCTACGCTGAGCTGGCGATGTACCGGATGCCGGAAGAAAATAACTCTGCAATTACCCGTACGGTGCCCCACCGGTCACTTGACACCGGAGGGTCACCGGCCGGAGACCTTTAAAAAATTGGCAATTTCAGCCCGTTCAGACATCGGTACCCCATCGTAAACCTAATCGGAGTGTAATGTGACGCAGGCTTTTAAGATATGATTTTAATGGGATTGTTAATTCTTGCCTATTGTCCGTTTTTTCTTTTTACATGTATTTTAATTGACAATTATACTTGATTTGATTCATTGTATGTACGTACTGTTTCAGTAAGGTCAACTTTTCAAATAAGTGTAATGATCAGCTTTTCAGATAGATGAAATTATAGAGAAAATAAATTCATCTTTTCAAAATAAAAGCTGTTATATTTGATTACATATATGTTTGACTTATATAAACGATTCCAGACCCCTGTGGTATGACAAATATCAATTCAAAAATAAGAAAATCTCATTTCGTTGCGTAAATATCCAAAATTAACCCTAATGGTCATTTTAACACAACATTTTACATCTGTGATAGCAGTAGTCATATGAAAAATAAAAATATCATTTTTAACACTTAATGGTCAGTAAAAATCCTTCCTAAAAGTAATAAAATAGAGAAAATAAGAATCCATAAAGTCATATATATCTCAGTCAAGCATTCAAAATATCCAAGATTTAACACAAATTTGAAAACTTTTAATTTTACTATTTCTTGTAAAAATCTCCAATGTACAAATTTATGTAACTGTATGTGTGAAAATCCAACATTTTGTGTAACTGGTTTATTTTGTGTATATCATCGTGTTCATGTACATAATTGGTCTTATTTCAAAACACGAAATGTTCATGCTTCGGACATTTTGTTATTTTAGAGGCTCTCTATAGGGTTTTGCAGGTAAGAAAAAAATAATTACTAAAGCATAAAATTGTACATTTCTAGCACAAGAAACATAATGTCTAATTTTTCGATGGATAACATGATATTTGATAGTAAAAGTAGTAATTTAAGTAAGATATAAGCCTCAAACTGACCAATAAGTAAAATATTGAATTCCCCTCGGCGCTACGCGCCTCATGAAATTCAATATTTGACATATTGGACAGTTTTCGGCTTATATCTACTACATAAACTATGGTCCCTATTTTAGATATTAATGAGTATAATCTAATATTAATAACTGCCTTTATGAATTTATAGCCATTGAGATTTTATAAATATATTGAAAACATAAATATTTTAGGTAGAGTGCTTGAATATGTTTGAAATATTTACAATTTTTGATGCAAGGTACCTTGATAATATATACATTTGAGTTAAGTTGTTTTGTTTTCTTTTTGGTCAAAATACCAGTCAGTTCTATTTTTCCCACATCTATTAAATATTAATACATATATTTTCCCTTTTCATATCGTTGGTATATTAGCTAGATTTATGTATTTTAATGTGATTTTATGTGAAAGAAATAGTAGGTTATGCTTTTAGGCATGTATATATTGGCTGAGAATTTTATGCAACTCTGTATTATAATATTATTTTGTAAGTCAATAGCTTTGCCTGTACTGCTACAAGCTCTTTATTTCGAATTCTCTAGTTGTTTCACATATTATATTCAATTTGGTTATCTTTATTGAGCCGTGTCACGACAAAACCAACACAGTGCGTTTGCGACCAGCATGGATCCAGACCAGCCTGCGCATCTGCGCAGTCTGATCAGGATCCATGCTGTTCACTGTCAGTTTCTCCACTTGTAATAGAGTTGATAAGCGAACAGCATGGATCTTGATCAGACTGCGCGGATGTGCAGGCTGGTCTGGATCCATGCTGGTCGCAAACCCATTATGTTGGTTTTGTCGTGACGCGGCTCTAATCTATTAGCTTTTGTTTTTGATTTCTTTATTGTCTATTGTTAAACAATTTTGTTTGTTCATACATTCCATATGTGCATAATTTATAACGTCTTATAACATTTAACACATGATAGATAGAAAAATAAAAATATTAGATATAAATAGGTGTTCGGTGTCCTACTGTGCTCCCTTTCCGGTGGTCCTGTGTTGCTGAGTTGTGTTGTGGGGATGCGTTCTGTTATTACGAAGCGGGTGACGTAGCAGATGACGTAAAGTACTAAGCGTTGTGTTTTTACAAAGAATTTATTCAATAATTTAAACAGTATATTTTTTAAGCTCACTCTGGTTTTCTCAGCATTCTATCTGCTTAAATGACTGTTCTGTCATGAGGTTATATAGAGATTTCAAATGTCAACCGGTATAACCCGCAATATTCAGATATTTCATACACCTGCATTTTGTTTGTACCTCACGTGAACTAAGATACTTATAATAGATTGAAATTTACAGTTATTTGATGAGATTTTGTCATATGTCCAACAGAATTACTACAACATTTCAAGTATTGAATGTAAATATTAAACAAACTATATTATTGTCCAACTTGTACATGAACATTAAATACCAATCAAGTGCAATTAACATTTTATGATGCTTAGATAGACAATTCAAATGTCGAACTCTACTTGCTTCAGTTCCAACATAAACAGCATATACATTATATGCATAGACATGTATAACAACTATCAATTTAAATGTTGCTTGTATGTATCTCCAGAAGTTAAAATAATTGTACATGTAGCGCATATGAATAAAGGTATCAACTAACTGATTAAAATAGTTAATTAATTAACATAAAAGCGCGGTCTTCTAGTTGACTATGTTACACACGGAATACCGCCCTTCCTGGTTGAGCTTTGTTTTCATATTCTACTGTAGTTTGTTTTAATTATAAAAAAAAAGTGAAAAAAAAAAAAAAATGGAAAAAATTGAAGTCATCCAGCACAGTGAAATTGAAAGTTGTGTTGGCTTACTTTGGTTGAGCCTGCCCATGGTCAATGTGTGCTATCCTCCACGCCCCCAAGCACTGCCCTCTAGCACCGTCTTAGAAATAATCCAACAACTGAATATGAAAATTGTAAGTTCAATAGAATTAGGTAAAATTTACAAAGATGTTCAGAGTTGAAGTAAGCTGAAGCATATAATTGTTTGATCACATAATTTAAAAGGTCAGTTTTTTGTTCTTAAGGCACCACAAGTGTACCAGCTGATGATTAAGGTGATGTGTCCCCAGTATTAGTAGATTTGCAAAGATTGAAGAAAAAAATGTATACAAATTTAAGTGACCCTTTATTCATTTCTATGACTTTTTATTGTTAAAAAACGAATATCTCAGCAGAACATATACATATATATTCTTTATTTCTGACTTGGGCTCAACACTAATTATAATAATATACATGTACTTTTATAACGGTCAAATAATATAGTTGTAAGATGGTTACATAAAAGTCAAATGCTTACATTATATAAAGCAAGCTATCAATAGCTCATAAAATTGTTCATATTCTATGTCCTGGTTTGTAAAATACAGATTCGGGAGTTTACATATAGACATACATGTATACTGTTCTATAGAATTTCTTTAAACTTGGCATATTGTTAGAATACGGTAACAGAAACATTTTAAGCGAAAAACAATTGGGTCACCGTTCTCTTTTTTGAGTTATCTGCCCCTGAATCAGAATTTTCTACTTAATTGAGGTCATTTAAAGGGCAGATGATTTTATACATACGTAAATGAATTCTTGCTTTTACTTCTGGATAATTTTTTTCTTTGTATTGTTGAATACAATACATAATTACATGCACATCCTTATAACGTTTCTATTATTATTTTTTTGAATGAGAATAAAGGTACTTTAAATTCACAAAAGATAGGCAGATTTCTAAGAAAAAATGCACAGGTTAAGAGAAGAAGTGGGAAAGAAAGCCATCAAGTCTAAATTTCTTCTTGAAATTTTGCATTTTTACTAAGACAAAGGTAAGCTTCATGAAAATAAGAAGAAAAAAATGTATTGTTTCGCTTCATTGTAAGTTATCTGCCCTTGAATTTAACAAAAAAGTCCAATTCAAGGGCAGATAATTCGAAAATGAGAACGGTGACCCCAATTTTTTCTGTTCAAAATGAAATTTTTCTGTTATCATATTCTAATAACATGCCAAGTTTAAAGAAATTCTTTTGAACAGTTTTAATTTTGCCTATATATCTATATGAAAACTCCGGAAAACGTCTTTAAGTGAGCTGTTTGTTTTTACATAAATATACTGTCTAGATAACATATGCTGTTCTTATTAATAATGTACATAAATTAAACATTTTATTGTTATATATTTTGTATAGCATCTATTTTGAGAAAAAAGAAAGAAATTTCTGCAAGTCATTTTGTATTAAGATATACAGTGAACGCCTCAAAGTATTCACTTTTAAGCGTGTTATTTTGACCATAAAACTGGCCCAGCCCAAGCAAAGTTTGAAATCCGCATCCAGTAGTTTCTTTGGGGTTTTCCTTTTTGTACGTTTAGCTTGTGTTTTATGTGATCTTACTCTAATATACACACATACGCTTAAAGATTCAGCATGTACCACCTTTCTCTCCCTATAAATATGCGCTTTTTCGGAGTATTCACTAAGCGGAAAAGTTGTGGTCTCTCCATATATATTCAAGAGTTGAGTAATTCAAATGTAAATGGTTTGTCTTGAATAATCAAACCTATAGATCTTACGATGAAAGGTAGGGGAAATTATGGTGGCTGATTTAATATACTTTGCTGTTTGGCGCTTTGGCATGCTGTCGCAAGAGACAACACGACGCACAAAAGGGTTCCAAATCAGCTACCATAGAAAATCAAAGTTAAATGTATTATATTAGTTATGTTAATGAGACCAATTTTACTTTTGTTTGAATTTCGTTCTTCTGAATCGAATATGAGCCGCGCCATGACAAAACCAACATAATGGGTTTGCGACCAGCATGGATCCAGACCAGCCTGCGCATCCGCGCAGTCTGATCAGGATCCATGCTGTTCGCTATCAGTTTCTTTACTTGTTATAGGGTTTGTAAGCGAACCGCATGTATCCTGATCAGACTGTGCGGATGAGCAGGCTGGTCTGGATCCATGCTGGTCTTAAACCCATTACGTTGGTTTTGTCGTGACGCGGCTCATATATAGTATATTTTGTTTCAACGTTTTTGAGAATTCCAAGTTTGTGTTGCCTGTTTGTGATTATTTTTCTTCCGATTCAATTGGTTTTTAACATTTAGTTAGAGCATACGCACGTATATTTAAATATTGTCAACAGATTATTTTATATTTTAATTCTAATTTCAATAATTTAGATTGTTTAACTTTGGAAAGGAAAACGCAGCGAAATTCATAATAAAACTTAACCCAATAATGCTTTAGATTGGAGCATCCTTGGAGCCAATGCTGGAAAAATTTTAGGTTTACATTTTAAGACGGGTGAAATCAAGATTATTACCAGTACAGATCCCTCCGTTTTTTTCTGACCATGATGATTTTTTCGAAACCAAACATAATTTTTCCATTTCCGCCATTTCCGAGACATTAACCCTAAAATTGTGCATTTAGTATCGTGTTTTAATAAGGACCATCATTTGAATTTGATATCGTCATACCAGAATAAAATGGGCGAATGAGAATCAATTATTGAACTAAAAAAACTTGATCATTTTAAAAATACCCAGGGGAAAAGCAATTCATACAGTATATGGTTAAATTTTATTTTAAAAGTAATACATCTTACGAGACATAAATATTTACAATGAACAAATAAGAGGAAGCTATTGTTAATGACGAATTATTGATAGTACCTACCAACCAATGAGTCTGTCAAATGTAGAACGTTTTACGGCATCTTATAAATTGAAATAAACGCAAGTGTCAAATTCTCGAGATG
Organism: Ruditapes philippinarum; assembly: GCF_026571515.1. Taxonomy (NCBI): domain Eukaryota; kingdom Metazoa; phylum Mollusca; class Bivalvia; order Venerida; family Veneridae; genus Ruditapes; species Ruditapes philippinarum. The sequence goes on along the minus strand of NW_026855199.1, from coordinate 11,229 downwards.
CGAGGAAAGTGGCTGTATATCGAAAATGGTAAGCTTGTTAATAATAAAGTATTGTCAAAGGTACAGATTTTTAAGTACCTCGTAAATGGTCGTGTAACCATTACGCTAGTAAAATCTAAATTTATTTAAAGCCCTTAACAAAATGGTTCTCATCTGAGACATTTAAATAACTATATTATTTTATAACTGGTTGATGAAAATAAATTTAACATGTGACCAAGTATGATAAACCTCGTTTTGTAAATGAATGATGTCGTCTTTGAATATAAGTAATTCGCATTTGAATTTAAGCAAATTATATATACTGGAATACTGATTAATATACATACATTCAATCAATTCTTAATGAGAACCTCTTATTAATTTTAGTTCCAAAACTATTCATATGACGAAAAAAACTGGCTCAGTGGGTATGTTTTGCTATGTTTTTCTAAGTGAAAAGCAAGAAAATCTACTAATATTTTAACATGCATTTTAAAAGATATACCTTTCAAATAGTGTATAATATAAAAAGGATCAAATATCAATTCATTAAGTTTTATTTGCAACAGAATGCCTATATTTTCACTTTTTGATAGGTATGAATGTTATTTTAAAGATGTATTTAGGAGCTGCTTATCTCTGTTATCTAACACTCTGAAAAAAGGGTGTTTCTGTTTCATTATCGAGTCATCTAAATCACATCGCAATATACTTCCGGTAGATAATACAGTAAGTTCTCATACTATCTAGGGAATATAAACCGCACTGCGTTATCTTTCAAAAATACTATTCACAGCATACAAATCATTAAGTAAATATTATATAATTTATTATATGTAAAATGTCAATAAAATCACGTATCGTTTACAAGGGTCATTCAATGAGTTAAGCCACTGAATTAAAATTTTGTAACTGCTACGTTTTATAGAAATGTTTCTATTTCAAAACTACAAAGTAGTTTCCCTCTACCTGAATGTATTTTTGTAATCTTTCTGTCCAGTTTCGAAAACCTGATAATCAATCTTCTTTTGGAATCTGTCACAGACACCGATTAACTGCACTGCCAAGGGAATTGAATGTATATCTTTTACCAAAAAGCATTTTATGCCTGGGAAACAGAAAGAAGTTGCAGGGATATAAATCAGAAGTGAAATGCGGATGGTTTAACATTTTAACATTTTCAGACGCCAAGAAAGACTTAACAAGTTTGCTTTTGTGAGAGGAAGCATTGTCATGTGTAAGATGAACTCTTGACCATCCTTTGCTTCAATGCTTATTATTGTAAAGTGCTTCCCTTTTTTCTAAATTGTTCTCCAGCGACCGTGTGACCAGATGACCAAGGCAGATGAACGAATTGTCCACTGGAGTTAATTAATTTGCATAAAACAACTTCTTTGTACTTTCTTTTGACAATGCAGGGTCTTTTATATTTTTTCGCAACCATTGCTTGTTATCGACCATTTTAGAGGCTCAAATATATGCATCAAATTTTCAACACCTGTCAGCAAGTTAGAAATACCCGATTATCACAGTCGTGTGTTTTCAGAAGTTTTTGGGCATACTTCATGCGCTTTTTATTCGCCCTTTATTGCGCAAATAGGCAACCCACATAGCGCCTTCAGAGACCCAAACGCTTGGTCAAAATTAAATAAATTCTGCCTTCTGGCAGGCCAAAGCAACTGGCTATCTCCTTAACGAACAATGGTGCATCCGTTCTACTATAACCTTTAACAGAGGCAATATTTGCAAAGATATCCAATGTTGTAGACATACCTGAATGGTAGGCATCTTTGACAGACACTTTTACAGCTTTTACAGCTTTGAACGCTTTAAAAACCTTAAAATAACACGAGGTCCATATATGCCACACAATTGTTGCTATTGCAACATTTAGTTGTTTTGTTTACACTATACAGTATGGTCAGTAAATTGGTCAGCGTTTTTGACTGGATTTATTAAGAATTGAAATATCTCGGTCATTTTGCATGCAATTTACATGAAAGTGTAAGCTATTGAACACCTTATTCAAGTTCAATGGAGAGGTTTTCTTTCAAAAATTCTATGAGGATAAAACTACTGAAATCAATATTGTCATAATTTATTGAACAATCCTCAGATACTATGTCTATTAATATAAACACATCATTTTCTACGAAGTAATCTACTTCGAGTTCTTGTTATCTGTCATCTGTCATTGAACAAACATTTATACTTACGAACCGTTTGAGTCCGGTCGAAGAAAGAACAAAGTTTAAAAAAGAGGTAAACATTTTTGTCACTTTGAAATGTGTGCCTGTAATGTTATTTTTAAAATTATTTATTTATTTTTCTCCGACATAAGCAATGCCGGAACAGAAAAATAACAGCAGACGTTTTGACACATGATAATACTGATCAAGATATTTTGTATATAAACTTAAGTGGATGTCATGAAGTCTATTTTTGAAATTCTAAATGTTTGATACGCAACGAAATAATTGTAAAGTAGATTTATATATTGGCCGACTCTACGTTCGTTTGTTTTCCTGTAGAAACAAAAACAAAACAAAAAAACATCAACAAATAATAAGAAGCAGCAACATAATGGCTGTAGCGAATGAAAAGGCGACTCTATCATTTAATCAGTTTGATAACATGTGTGTAAAGTCACCCCAAGATGTCAATGACTGCTTTATTTCTGGAATGGCATCCCTGTCTCCTTTAAGACTAGTTATCGCAGATAATGGGAACAGTTTTGTCAAGCTATTAAACGTCAGTAACAAAACGATGTGTGACCAAATAAGCTTACTGACTGCTCCATTGGACATTGTAGCCATTTCTGATGAAAAAGTCGCTGTTACATTACCAGACACTTCCAGCATTCAAATAATCCGGGTCACCGCCGACAAACTTTTCCTTTCACAGTCAACCCACGTAAGTGGAAAATGCTATGGAATATGTCGCTTCAATGATAACCTCGTTGTCACTTACCCGACCGTAGAGAGATAGAATTCGTGGATTTAGAAGGAAAACCCACACAACCCACACCGAGTATCAAAAAATGCGGAAAAAATCGAGCGGGCAAACTATTAAAGCCATTCTATATCATCTCCGATGACCGATTTATTTATATATCTGATAAAGAAGGCTTGGTTTTCAATATAAACGGCGAGGGAGACTTCATAGATAGTTATGAAGGCTTAAACGAACCGAGAGTCATCGCAATCTTTGACAACGGTTCTATTCTAGTAAGTGAATACTGGAAAAATAAGATCCATCAAATCCGACTTTTCCGGTGATAATGTATTATTGGAGAATATTGAACGTCCGTGGGTGGTATGCTGGTGCAAATATACTGGAAAACTGTTTGTTAGCTTTGACAGACGAGTTGCTGCTTTAAACAACTTCGTCAAAATTTTCGATGTTAAGACGGCGTAGAATGATACAAGATTCAAACTCACTGAATCCCAAAAATATGCCGAAAGGTTTAATTGCACATTTAAGACCGTTACATTTTTCTGTACGAATTCAAGACTAAAAAAACTTGTCAATATGTAAGTTAAACACTCGTTCACATTTACCAACCGAAAGAAAACGATTATTTTACAATAATGATATACATAACCAGCAATACAGACTTTGAAGTTCGATAAATTATTACAACAATGTTTATATGTCTAAACAGCTTATTTCATATATGTGAATTTATCATATTAGACAGATTATTTTGACAGCAATGTTTGCATGGAGAAGCAGCTCATATAATGTATTTGGAGATTTCAAAATAACTATTTTTCCAACAAAATTCATGTATTAAATACTCGTTTTATATGTGGAGTCTTAAAGGTTCGACCGATCATGCAGCAATGCTTGTATATATAAACAGTTTGTTCAATATATGTACATTTAATATATTAGACAGATAATTTCAACAATGTTTATATGTATAAACAGCCCGTTTCATATATGTGCATTTAATATATTAGACAGATTTTTTCAACAATATTCATATGTATAAACAGCCCGTTTCATATACGTGCATTTAAAATATTAGACAGATAATTTTAACAATGTTTATATGTATAAACAGCTAGGTTCATATATATATGCATTTAATATATTACACAGATTATTTCAACAATGTTTATATGTGTAAACAGCTTGTTTCATATATATGCATTTAATATATTAGACATAGCTCAATCGGTTAGAGCGCGAGACTTGTTATCTCGACCTTGTGGGTTCGATTCCCGGGCTGGCAAACTAAAATTACTAATCAGTCTGTCGGATATAACTTTTAATCGAGGTCCCATGTATGGGTGCTTCTAGGGGAAGCTTCTGGAATTGGGGCATCTTTCTGTACCTGTAATTGCACTATCTCCAAAATCTAAAATGACTAATACACTTCTGGAGGACTCGCCCATATGGGCAACCGGTGGCGAGTATAAATAAACGCAAATACACACACAGTAAGCAGATGTCAAAGTTAGAATGAGTTCACAAGATTTAGTACATTTTACGATTTGTCAAACACTATTTACGCTTTGACATTGTGGCAAGTGATATTTTACTCGCCAAGTCGCTTTATCCTATGAAAGATTCTCAGTAAATACCATATAATAAGAATACAAATAATGGGTTAAGCTCATATTGGCCTTGCTATTTGGCTGAAGACAGCTAGCCGTATTGGCCAGAGAATTTAGGCTTTTTATATCATTGCTTTGCTGTAATGAAAATCTTAATCTGTAAGCTTCATTTTAAATATTTCAATGAAATTAAATCTGACATCTTTCGAAAAACACAAGACATGAATAATACATATGTAACGAAGATATTAGTTAGATATCTGTAACCACTTTTATGCTCGTATTTTTATTCACGAGTTTGATTTGAACTTTTTTTCTTATCATGTCCGAATGCGCATGTCGAGTACGTCATAGTGAAGTTCAAATGACCATAAATACAAAACATACGCACAATAGAGTATCTATTTTCAGATAATTTTAAGAACTTTATTTTTCAAAACAAAAACATAAGATCTAGACAGATGTGTAAAGAAAACATCTTTTAAATTTATTGCAACAATAATATGAATAACCACTGCCTTTCTGGCGTTAAAATGGAAATAAAAACATGCATACGAGAAGCAACTTTGATAAAAGCGTAAACTGTTTGTGTGAACTTCACTCTGCAAATTAAAGAATACCATGCAAGTTATCTACCTTCCAAATATGAAATACATTTGTCAATTAATAAAGGATGTTAAAGTGTAGAAATCTATTTTTAGAACTGGCGACCTTGACCCAACCGAACCCTTACTCCATCCAAAGGAGAATACTTCAATTTTATGTTCCTACAAATATAAAAGTCATCTCTCAAAAGAATAATGTTAATGCACCTGTAAAAATGTGAAAATCTATTTTTGGCATTGGTGACTTTGGCCTTGACCCACAGGACCCCTAACTAAACCCAAAGGAAGAGGACCTCCCTTGGCATGTTTGTATTAAACATGAAATACATTAAGTAATAGAAAGAGCATCGAAACACGAGGCTATCTGATTGTACGAGGGGGCGTAGCCCCCGAGTATAAATCAGATTGCCGAGTGTTTTGATGTTCTTTCTCTTTTGTATCATAGTCAAACATAAAAACACGTTCCCTGATACCACAAAATGAAACCCCACAAAAAAGTAACCAATGAACGAGCATCTGAATATGATATTTCCATCGCTATCCCTTTCTCTGTCGTCACAATATGTAAACCCCGGACAAAATGAACCAATCAATGGGCATGCTCTGGAGTACGGGTAACTAATACCTGCACTCCAGTTAACGCACTGTGCGTGTATATGTATACGATTTAACTCTGACACATTTTCAACAGCAAGGTCCCCAAACTATGATACAACTTAACAATAAAGGCTTAATGAGCGAAAATGTTATAAAAATTTTCACACCAGTGACCTTGACACTAGAGACCCCTTACTCCACAAAAAATACACGGCCATTAAAGGTATTAGGTTAACCATACAAGGTCCTATTTTCAAAGTGAAAAAAAAGGAATATAACTTGGGAAAATGAATGTCAGAGTTATATAACTTGGCAATATCATGAACTTTCTCTAAATAAGTAAGTGTGGAAATTATGAAGCCATAAGTATAGACAGTACTTAAAAAATCCATCTTGCCGGTTTAGGTTCACGATATTCATTATCAAACTGCTGAAAATGGCAATAATTTGATAAAAATTTATGCAATAGTTATGTAACTTGACAGGATCAAGTATATTGTATTAATTAATAAATGTGTAAAATATGAAGCCATTTGTACGAGTAGATTTTAGGAAAAACCCAACATGCCATTTTATTATTTTGATCGTTCCATTTTTTATAACATGACACCAATTTTAGGCTGCCAGGCTCCTTGACTGCCAGCTTTAGGCTATTAGACTGCAAAGTTCAGTGCCCTTAAGGTAAAGGCGTTTTTTCCATAGTGCATTTGTATGTGCTTTTGCAAGACCTTTCATAGTGCTTTTACTGTATTTTAAATTGTTTCCATATTTATGATATAAGTCAAATAAAATAAATAACGAGGTTATGGTGCTCACAACGAGGATTAAAGCAAAAAAAAGGTATATCGTCGTTTCTATGAAGACTTTCAGATAATAATTTACGCTGAAGACTTGTTTTAGGTTAGAATGCATATCAGACTGGCGTTTCCGTTAGTTTTACCCATGCCGGAAATGTCATCTGGCATGGGGGGTTCCAGATGAGTCGCGTGCTGTACAATGGCACGATAAAGTTGACGTCATTTTACCGTTATGAATAATTTTGTAATTCATACGCTGTTGAATGAAAGTAGTTACGGTTGTAATGATATAAATTTTCATTGAAAATAAAGATAAAGAATTTAAAATATAATGGAATATGGTAGAATATGCAAGAAAAAATATCTGACATATGTTTGCGGTTCGGATCGGAATATCCGTCCCTCGGTCACCCGCCCATGGGCGGTAACTCGGCAAGCCTCGTTACCGCCCAATGGGCGGGTCACCTCTGGACGGATATTCCGATCCGAACCGCAAAATATGACAGATATTATTAAGAATGCACAAAACGTCATCAGAATCGACGTTTTCAATGTTAAATTAGGTCCGAAGAGAAGTTGTCTCCAGTTTTCCAGCTACCCCGAGTGACTGCATCGCACGGTATTTCCATCAAATTGTCCACCAACAGGCAATATCTTTACATGTGCATACTCGGAAAACACATCGCTAGCTAACTGCATTCCGATATTTTTACATAAATGTCTGTAATCTTCAAAAATAATGAAAAACTCACCTTGTTCATCGTGTCACACGTCATAGATGGGTGCTCACAACGAGGAACGGAAGTTGCTCACAACATTTTTACCGATGGACATTTTTCACTCGTTGTGAGTTAAACGGGCGTGATAATAAGAATAGGTTTTAATCAAAGGGCTGCAAGCTCTGTGGTATTTTCTGATCTTTGCAATCTAAAATAAAATCGTACTGTATATCTGTATTTGTTTTCATGTTTAAGTTTATTTTTGGCGTCCTCGGCGCGGCGCCTCTTTTGGAATGAGAAAGGGCGACAGCAACTTCTCGAGCCTTTCAGTCGGACATAATAAAAGCCGATCATTCCAATAAGTATGAGGGTGCTTGATTCCCTGCGGTCTGGAGACCGCAGGGAATTGGTGCGCGTTTAACTTTTGAGGCATGGAGGAGCACGTGACCTGTTTTCGGTACATGGAGGACCATGTGATCTGTAAACCGTACATGATTGGTTAATTGACCTTTTCGGAAACCTGGATAAATACCGTTTGCCGGTACGTTACGGATAATCCTCTAGGGAATAAGACACCTAATTAAGAACAAAAAACTATTACGTGATATTTTTAATTTTCTATAATTATGTTACCGTTTCAGGTGGAAAAACTTGAATGATGTGTTTGAAAATTATCAATGTTTCTTTAATATGTATCTAAAAATGGTACAAACAATAAATTGTTTATACTGAAAATCTACAAAGTTCGAATATTCGTAGTGGCATCTGCCATCATAAATACCTGTGTGTTAACTTTATTTTTTTTTTTTTTGCTCGGAATTATTCATAAAATGGTAGGCCTATTTAATTATTTTCTTAAAATGAAATAATTGTTTTATGTTCGACCTTCTCCGGTCATCAACGGTCACCAGTTTCCAAAGAGCTTCTTCTATATTAATCGATTACTGTCAACTATAATCCTGATACAAACGTTTATTTATCCTCGCCCCCCCTACCCCCCATTGAAAATAGTTAAATGAAATATATTTTATTATTTATATCATTAATAAAAATGTTCCCCACAGGAAACCATTTTACTTGTTATTAATTAAAAATGAAATGTTGCGATATATACAACGAATAGCGAACTGGGGAATTTCACAATGCAAACATTTTCAAATGAAATAACCTTTTCCGTCAATAAATCGCGCTCTTCGGGGTATTTCTATTTATCATTTTGTAGTACACAGTGGGTTATTATGGTTCATGTATCCGAAAGCTGAATAGAATGATGAGTTGGTGACCTATATATTCCGAAAATCTATTTATAGAGGGATGTATTCCTATCGGTAATTCCCGGTCTCTCCTGGTCTATTTTGACCGGAATTTACTAGTGACCGGCGAATAGTACCACACGTTTAACCCCAGTCACACTAGAGCTTACGATTACTTGCGACCACCGGCGACTTGTAAAACTGACGATCATCAGCGATTGTCTGCGACCAAAACCATTTTTGCACAGATAAATTTACTTTTGCGAGTATCGTAAGAAAAGTCATCATTGACAATCGCACGACAGGTCATAAGTAAGCGTACGATGGTCTCAAGATTGCCTGGGATTACTTACGACTACCCGTGACATAACATGCGATCACCTACAACTTGTCGTACGACCATCACACGATTACTAAAGACTACTTAAGATTATCAGTGACTAAGATAACCTGCGACTGTCAAAGATCACCGATGACCGTCGTAAGACGTTTTAAAGATTTTCCGCGACCAGAGGTCACTGGTGATCGTGAACTGGTCTTTACTGGTCGTAAGATCTAATGTGACTGGGGCTTTTATTGTCCGGTCTCTCCCGGTTTTGGAGTAGATGTTTGATATCGTTACAGAACAGAACAAATATTTACAGTTATATAAGTTTTTTTTCAAAATGAATGTTAAGCACTTAGTTTGGTTACAATAATTAACAGATCAACTCTCAAATTTATTGATTATTATTATACATAAACATACAATTCGAAAAAAAAAAACCAACAACAACAATAACATGTTTTATTTTATCTATATGAGATAAAAAATAACCAATAAATATGTACAATAATTAAGAAAAAAGGTACATTTTTATGGTATTAATATGACACTATCAACTTTGAAACATTTGATTTAATTTGTTATTCGTGTTTAGTAAAGATGCCGAGGAATTATTCAAAGTTACAAATTAGATTTTATGAATTATTCAATTGATTGATAATTTAAAAAATGATAAAGAAAAATAGAAATGTACATGTATATGTTTTAAGAATAAAAAATATTATATATTAAAAGTTTAACCATAATTTACTGACTTTTTCCAGTTAAGTTTTTACTTATAATCGTCGGTCAATATGACAATTGAATTCTTAAAATAGTAGTAAACGTAAAAACTCAGTATTAAAATAGCACATAAAACACAAAAAAGAAAAGAAAACAATATTCATAAAATCTGTATTTTTTATTACAATTATTGTATAATAAACAATTATGCTCAACATAATCAACATGGTAATGTAACCAGTGTCTTATTGTTAGTAAGTGTGAACAGATACCTTTAGAGGGGGTCTTAGCTAATAGCGATAACATAATAAAGGAATTACACAAGTGTGGTGTTGGTCATGCATTACACATATGGATTATAAATGATTGTATACATGTATATCCGTTGCTAAAAAATCATTTATGTTCATTTTTTATGATAGCCACACTTTATCCTTGCATATCGTGGCTATTTCCAACAACACTAAAAAAAGAATTTAAAAAAATGTTGACTCGACTGGGAGTTGAACTCCGGACCTCTCACACATTAAACGAGCGCGTTACCCCTGCACCACGGAGAAGTTATAAAAACAGAGGCTGAATAAAATCAAGTCATTCTTAATTAAGAATTTCCATTGCATTTCGGGTTAGGGTAATTTCGAGGTATTTTGTTCAGGGTAAACCTGTTATTTAAAATTGAAGTAAATAATTTAGCAAAAATTTTCTCGCCCAAACAGTCCAACATGTAGAAACTATGTATTCAACTACTCGGCAGTCAGATTTATTTGTGTAGTATCGCTAAAAATAGCATTTTCATTGATTAAAATCATATTCATCCGCGTAATTTGTGAGTGTGCATTTATTGACAATTCTATAAGCCAACGCTACTTTCAAAGTTTGAATGTGTAGTAATTTGTTGGACACTTGTAACAAAAAATTGTTCTTTCTTTTAAATTGCTGGTTTTTAAGCAGTTTTGAGTGAGAACTACTTCGCGTTGTTAGGACTGTTAGGAAATTTTGTGTTAGACCGTGGATGTTAGCTATGTATTTATCTGATCTTGCGATCAGAAAATACAAAAAGTAACAAGTAAAAAGTGTGGTTATTAAAATTATCATAGCGATGTCTATAATCAAAATTATCATAGCGATGTCTATAATCAAAATTATCATAGCGATGTCTATAATCAAAATTATCATAGCGATGTCTATAATCAAAATTATCATAGCGATATCTATAACATAACGGGTAAGAAAAGCGACTCGTATTAACTGAGATAAATCATGCTTTACTATCATGTAAAAACACAAACATACTGTAATATGACAATTGATTAAGTTTGCAGAAGAGATACATAAAAACGGGGAAAAACGGAAAAAACGTGCCCTAAACATTTCTAAAGGTACGCGACCTACATTTATTTAATAATCTATGAAACAAAAAAAGTAAATGAATAAAAATACAACATACTTAACATATTTACAAAGTATAACTACAAAATTTATACATTTATTATCATTGTACATGAAATTATGGATGAGAAAATACATTAATTTTGTTGTTACAAAAAAAGCAATACAGATTGAATACAGTAGGAAAATGCATTGCATCAACCGAAATGTGTAAAAAATGTGACAATATACTGGATTAGCGCCATTTTTCTAACTTATCCGCGACATTAGAAAG